>NC_056630.2:256725935-256935935 GCF_002870075.4 Lactuca sativa
CTTTCTTTAACAAAATAACGTGTTATTAAGTAATTTTGGAAGTGTTCATTCTCGATATAAAATATAAAAGATTTATATACTCTTCCATTGGTACTCAAGAAATTGACAATGACATGGGAAAATATTCAAATGCCACTTATTGTATTTTTGCTTTTTTAATATCAATTGATGGTAATTCATTACAAAGTCGCATTATACATACTTGACATCAATAATTTTAGCCAGTTATACGCATGTCGAAAGGAAATTTATCCCTAAAGTTGGATTATGTTGCCGAAAAATTATTTGCCAAAAATAAAATATTAATCTAAATAAAAACGTTCGTCCGCGCCGCTTTGCGCGGGTAAACGAATATATATATATATATATATATATATATATATATATATATATATATATATATATATATATATATATATATATATATATATATATATATATATATATATATATATATATATATATATATATATATATATATCATGGTGTGCATTCGTTTAGTTACACAACTTTAGGTAAATATTTGAACAAATAATACTAATCGAATATGTGATGATAAGGCCAAAATCAATCCCCTTCTCACATATACATATATATATATATATATATATATATATATATATATATATATATATATATATATATATATATATATATATGTGAGAAGGGGATTGATTTTGGCCTTATCATCACATATTCCATTAGTATTATTTGTTCAAATATTTACCTAAAGTTGTTTAACGAATGCACACCATGATAAAGTTCTTTTTCAACATAAACTTCCAGCGATTGGGTTATGCTTCATCCTTCACAAATTACCCCACGTCTCAATTATTTTACTTTCCAGAAGTTACATATTTACCCACTCAAATTTTATAATTGTTGCAATTGTTCATTTTCAATTGATTTAATTTACTTTTCAATTTTCCCTCATGACAATTCAACCCCCTTAAATGTATTTTGTTTTTATATAAAAAAATTATTTTCAAAAAAGCCTTTTAATTCTAGATCCTTCAAATTCACATAACCGACTAAATCTGCTAGAGATATTTATGCTGTGTCAACTCTTTTTCATGAATTTGAAGTGCGCCTTAGATTTTGGACTATAGTGTACTGTTGTAGATAATGTGGCTCTTCCTATTCGGGATTTGATTGGGAAATGGATTTAATAATGTAATTAATTTTTCAGTTTGTTTATATTTACGTAATTATCTTTTTTTTTCTACACATCTAGTTAACAAAGTTTTTGAAAATGTTCTCATATGACTATTATGACCGGTTGTAGCAAGTTACATCCAGTTATAACCGGTCATAATGGTAATATGTGAACACTTTCAAAAAGTTCATTACCTAGATGTGTACGAAAAAAAATAATTACTCAGATGTGAACAAACCGAAAATTTAATTACCTTATTAAGTTCATTTCCAGATTTGATTAGTGACTTTATATTATTAGTTGATGTCTTGTATGTTTCAAAGAATACAAAACGAGGTTATAGAAGTGATTTTCATGACTGATTGATGTATATTATGGAATTTTTTTGGGTCCTCCTAAATACAAGAATGAATTTGGTGCACAGCATAAAATTTAGCAGTTTTACCTTTTGATGTACTATCAGATCCATTTCATTTGTCAACTATTTTTATTTAAAACCTTGTAACTTATAACAATAATGGGAAAATGACGTATAGGCCCTATAATGTTTCTAGGGTTGACCCATTTAGCCACTTATTTTATTTTGTGGCTTAATAAGGGATCGAATTATTTGTTACCTAACAATATAGTCCCTTTTACCTATTGTAGCCGGTTAACGTTGCCACATAAACCTAGCCTAACACGTAAGCGATGACATGGCAAGAAGTTAAATCGTCCAACAACCACAACGACGTCGTATTGAAGGCGAATCGTAAGGAGCAAGGATCGACAGTTCTAGCGCCTCCATATAAAATGAAGACTTCCTTGACCTAAAAGGGCACATCTGCAAACTTCATTACCCCAATCTCGTCTCTAAGTTTACTCCAAAATGGCTTCGAGCGGACGTGCAGAACACAGCTGGTCTCCAAATTACGTCCGTCACATGGATGAGAATCATTCGAATGGTGTAACGAACGAAGACATAGCCATCAGTCTACTGCAAACCCAGACGAAACTGTCTCTTATACGGGAGGACTTCCAAGACCAGTTGCATGAGCTCCGTCTTGCAGTTAATCGACACTTAGATGCCATGAACCTTGAGGTCGATGACGTTCGCGCTGGTCAGATGGATATCTCACATATGGTTGTTGATCTTAAAAATCATTTCGTTTCTCTGCAAGGAGCATATGTGAAGATGGTCTTCAAGGACAACAAACGTAAGAAGCTGATGTCTTGTGTTGGGATTTTTGGTGTTGTTTGTGCATCTGTGGTGACGTATTTGGTGTTTAAGTAAAAAAATGTTGTGTAGGTTGAAGCATTTTACTCCTGGGTTTATGTTTTGGTGTGTTGCCTATGTTGTTTAGTGTCAATATTAGTAGTAGATTTTGTATGGGTTGCTAGTATTAGTTTGTGATGTTGGTCTGTAGATTTGGTGGTGGTGTTGCTGGGCTGCTGATTGTCATCGTTTTTTGATGAAGTTTTTTGTCGATGATCTCTGTAATAGGTTATTGAATAGCAGAAAGCGATGTAAACAAACCCATGGGTGAATTGTGTTTTAATATGTTATTATTAAAAAAAATTGTCTTTCACCTGTATCTGTATATGTGCATGAAAGAAAGAAACATTTGGGTATTATATATGTTTCATCGACTGGGACGGCACCACAAGACAAAGCAAAATGAATTTACCTTCTTTATGCGCATAGACGGGGACCACAAATGGTGCAGTTTGGGAAAAGGGACAAAAAAAAACCTTTGCACACGATTGAACCATATCTGCTTGTCTGCAAACCTTTTTTGGAAAAAAAAGGGAATAAAGTTTTCTAAAGATAGCATTTTCATGTTGAATGGATTAAGTCACAAGTCCCGTGTTTTTTACAATGACTTAATTACCCCTACATGAAAAATGGTCAATTTACTTTGTAATGACTTAATTACCCCTGCATCTAAAATGGCCAATTTACTTTGTAATGACTTAATTACCCCTGCATCCAAAAATGGTTTTAATTTCTAATGACTAAAATGCCCTCACATCCAAAATGTTAAACTTAATTTGTAATGACTAAATGCCCCCACAACCAAAATGGTCAATTTACTTTGTAATGACTTAATTACCCCTGCATCCAAAAATGGTTTTAATTTCTAATGACTAAAATGCCCTCACATCTAAAATGTTAAACTTAATTTGTAATGACTAAAATGCCCCCACAACCAAAATGGTCAATTTACTTTGTAATGACTTAATTACCCCTGCATCCAAAAATGGTTTTAATTTCTAATGACTAAAATGCCCTCACATCCAAAATGTTAAACTTAATTTGTAATGACTAAAATGCCCCCACAACCAAAATGGTCAATTTACTTTGTAATGACTTAATTACCCCTACATCCAAAAATGGTTTTAATTTCTAATGACTAAAATGCCCTCACATCCAAAATGTTAAACTTAATTTGTAATGACTAAAATGCCCCCACAACCAAAATGGTCAATTTACTTTGTAATGACTTAATTACCCCTGCATCCAAAAATGGTTTTAATTTCTAATGACTAAAATGCCCTCACATCCAAAATGTTAAATTTAATTTATAATGACTAAAATGCCCCCACAACCAAAATGGTCAATTTACTTTGTAATGACTTAATTACCACTGCATCCAAAAATGGTTTTAATTTCTAATGACTAAAATGCCCTCACATCCAAAATGTTAAATTTAATTTATAATGACTAAAATGCCCCCACAACCAAAATGGTCAATTTAAATAGTAATAACTCAAATACCCCCACATCATAAATGGTCAGTTTACTTTGTTTTGGCTAAAATACCCATAATACCCCTTAAAATTCGTAGTACACCATAAAAGAACATACAAAGATCATTTGTTTACTGCAACACACATTCACTACAAATAACAAACAACTACTTAATCCAATTCCATGGCCGTTGCAACACTGCTACCTTCACCTCCCACATTTTTTGCAAGCTTCAGTTTAATGATTCGTTCTGACTTCTTTCGCATTTTAGGTGGTTTAACATGCTTAACTCGAGCATTGACATTCACCCCTTCATCCTGTCCATTGACTCCCACCATTCGCTCTTCATCTCTAGGCCTATCCAAAGCATCAGTAGCATCTACGATTACCTCATCCTCCCCTACTCCTGTGGTAACGTTTACAGACTCCTGCGTAGGTATCATTTTTTGTTTCTTTGTTCCATTTTGTTTGGATGTTCCTACACCTTTACTACAAGTAGCCTTGTTGTGTCCTTTCTCCTTGCATATGCTGCAAGAAACTTTCTTCCCTACCTTGCAGACGGTATGTTTTCCCATCCGTTCAGAAGCATCTCTTCTTCTCTTTATGGTTGGCCTTCCTGGCATACGCCCTTTCAATGGAGGCAAAGGGGGTATCAAGTCAGTAGAAGGCCACATATTTTTTCCATTCATCCCATGGATTGGCTGTTTGTAAGTATTATGGTAGAATGCAGCCAAGTACATTGAATCTACATATGGACCGTCAGATGTCAAATTTAAGTAGGCTAAGGTGGCAACTAAGTGTACGCAGCCATATCCATTAAGTTGCCATAGCCTGCAGCTGCATTCCTTTTTTCAACATCCACAGTAAACGCCTCGTCCATCTTCCTTGCCTCAAACTTCATCCCACCACAAGAAATGACATGCCAATGCCTACATATATAGATGAAAACCGCAAATATCATGAGATGTGAAGAGTAAAGTAGTAATGTAATTGGATAAATGTACAAACCTTTGCTCAGTTTGGAGCATATTCAACCGTATTCTGATATTTGGACAAAGAGAATAAGCATTCCATCCATGTCCGGTTAGTTTCATAGTCACCATCCTTTGCATCACATATATACGAATGTCCTCTAACATGCTTATTATTAGTTTCTTTCGGGCATCCAAAATCACACTATTAAAACTCTCTGAAAAACCATTCTCTACTGACTCACAAGAATTATGAACTCTGAAAAAAAAAGCCAAAGACTAAGGGGCTGTTTGTTTACCTCTTAATTGAAAATTTAAGAGGCATCCTCTTAAATTATCAGATGTGAGGTGTTTGGTAACATCTTATAAAATACCTCTGAATTGAATAATTACCTCTTAAAAAATCAGACATCAACCCACATCTGAATTAAAAAAAGACGCTTGTGCCCAAGAAAAAACCACGCCTCTTTTCCTTTCTTTATCGTAAGCGCCTCCAATTCCTTTTGTTCTCATCAGACATTGGCGCCACTTCTTTCTTCCACCCCTCCTCCTCCATCTTCGATCTCGTCTGCCATCGCCGCTTTCCCTGTGTCGCCTTCGCTTTGGGCTTCGACAGCTCCACCTCCGGTATCTTCTGCAGGTAATGGTTTCTCTTTATTTCGAGTTTAATGCTTGAAAATCGAGTATGATAGTTGCTTCCCCTGAAAATCGAGCACAGAGCTTTATTTGTTTTCTTTTTGTTAAATCCAGATGCTATTTGAAAATCGAGTTTATAAAGATTTTTTTTTCTGAAAATCGAGCACATAGCATAGAGCTTCGTTTGTTTTCTTTCTCTTTTTTCTAGTCATTAATGCAGGTTTATGTTTACATGTATACATTGAAAAGATGAAGGTACATGAGTTCACTCATTGAAGCTCTTATGCACACCAACTGTTTGTGAAAAGTCCTGTGAGGTTCATTAATGTATGTTCTGTGAAAATCCCAGACAGAAAATGCCCTCATCTTTGACCTCCAATGGTCTTACAACAAAAAACCAAGTCCATAAATCACAAGCATTATCATTGGCACACATATGGAATAGACCATTTGGTGAAGAATAAAAAGATGACAACATCAGTTAACTTTGAGATTGTACACCTTCAAAGGACACACTTTTGCATAATGGCTTTTTAATCAAATCATAAATGCCCATCAATAATTTTGATGTATAGGAAATAAATCTTTGGTTTAGAAATTCGGACATTTGGGTTAAAGACACATGAGATTGGTGGTGGTGTTTTTTTCCATGGATTGAAAGAAATGAATTTGTAAAAATTTATGTTTAATTTGGCTATATTGTAATTGAAAGAAATGAATTTGGAAGAAATTATGTTTAATTTGGTTATAGCACAAAACAAAACTATATAAGGGTAAAATAGTCATTTTTATCATTCAGATAATTATTCAGATGTTCCAACCAAACAGCATGTTAAAAATTCAGATCTTAAAAGTTCAGACCCTCTTAGAAATTCAGACCTCTTAAAAGTTCAGATCTTAAAAATTAATATCCTGCCAAACAGCCCCTAATTCTTTGGATCTCTAGCCATAAGATGCACAACTGCTTCCGGATTTAATTTTCCAATCTCTTTCATAACTACATTAAATTGTGCTTCAGTTGTTGCCTTCCTCGCTTTCCAAAACAGATTTTCAAACTTGGATCCACTAAACGTCTTTCTAAAATTCGCATAGATATGTCTAGCACACTGCCTATGTTCAGCTGCTGGAAATACTTCCTTTACTGCCTCAATCAAACCCTACATAAGTCACATTAATGTTTGAAATTCGAATAGCAATAACTAAATTTAAAACATGCAATAGTTTTGAACCATACCTTGTGTTGATCCGAAATTAGAACCAAACCGTTACCATCATTCCAACATTGCAAATCTTCTGAAAGACTTTCTAAGAACCATTTCCAATTCTCTTTGTTTTCCACAGAAACAACTGCCCAAGCAATTGGGAATATTCCATTGTTAGCATCTCTACCTACAGCACAAACCAACTCCCCTTGACAAAAAGTTTTTCAGAAAACAACCATCCAGGTTAATGATCCTCCTACATCCTCCCCTCCATCCCTCTTTTACTGAAGCAAAACATATGTATATTTTGCTGAAATAATTCTTACCATCAGGCATTGAATCAACACAAATTTTAACTGTGGATCCAGGATTTGATCTTCTAATCTCCTCACCATATGACCATAATCTTGCATAATTCTCAGCTATTGTCCCTTCAACTAGACTCAATGCATACTTCTTGGCTCTCCTACACTGACTCATACTCACGTTAATCCCAAAATCTGTTTTTACCTCCTCCCTAAGCATTCGGACGCTCATCTTTTGATTGTTGTAAAATTGGTGCTTAAAGTGGATCCCTATCCATTTGTAAGTCACAATTGATCCGAATTTGAAATTCTTTGCACAATTATGCTCACTGATAAGAGATTTTATCTGGAAAGACTTATCTTTACTCATCCAAGAACCCCAAAGCCTAAAAGTACATATGCCACCACAACATTTGACAAGTAATCGTCTAGTATCATTCTTAACAAAACATAATTGATAACCATTCGCGACAACATAGTTACAAAGCATGTGTTTCAATTGCTTAGGACTCTCAAACCTCATACCTAAAACAGGTTCCTGCTCCTTCCAATTGAGCTTATCATTGAAAATGTTTGGCAATTCGGGATAAACATCTTCATTGTCACCCATGTCTTCTTCGAAAAACTCACCTGCACCTGCTTTCTCACCCATCTCTTCCTGAATCTCATTACCCTTTATAAAAAAATGAGGCTTTTGATGGTCATCCTCATCGCCATCGACATCCTCATCCTCGTCATCATCATCATCGCCATTCTCTACCTCATCGTTCGTGTCACTATCACCCACATTCCGATACCCTGGTGCAAATTCCTTAACCAGTCCTGCACTATCAAGTACTTCTTCCTCAATGTTACCAACAAACTCGTCTTTGTGTTCATCCAACCATTCCTGTATGTTACTATCCCCAAAATGGTCTACATACATAGGGAGTATAACACCACATTCATATGCAATTTCAATGAAGTCGTAATAATCGGGGTCATTGCAAATTAGAGTCAAACCTTTTGGAAAATCAATATTAGGTTGGCAGTAATAGAGCTTCTCACACTTTTCCCCAGTGAACCTTTCGATGAAGGCAACACACCCATCCTTGTCCATTCCTGCGAAATCGATGTCCGAAAACCTCTGAGTAATTCCACCGGTGTAGCGTATGGGGTTTCTGGCGAACATTCCTTGGAAGTGGACATCTACTTGTAAGAATACGGGTTTCATGCTTGAGGATTCAGAAGCAGCTCACATAAAAGGGTTTACCGATGAAGTGTTGAACAGTGGATGTAAAAAGGCTCTTTTATAAAGCATATACCGACATTACGAAGGAGGTGACTAATTAATGACATGGCATTAGACGAAAGTCACAGTCAGCATCCGATGTGGTGTTAGTAGAAGGAGGTGGACTTAAAATGACCGGCTAACCCCTTCAAAATTGAAATAAGGACTTAATCGACCCGACATAAACTAATTTGATCCCATATTAAGCCATAAAATAAGTTAACTGGCTAAATGGGTCAACCCTAGAAACATTATAGGGCCTATACGTCATTTTCCCTAACAATAATATATGTTGGCCTTTAACTTTGTAATCCTTCTGCCAATCCGTTTTAGTTGTCAATCACTTTTATTTAAAACCTTATAACTTATAACAATAATATATATTGGCCCATTAACTTTTAAATATTGTCATTTTATCTTTCTAATAATAATAATAATAATAATAATAATAATAATAATAATAATAATAATAATAATAATAATAAGGAAATATGACTTATTAAGGTAATTAACTTTTTGGTATGTTTACATCTGGATAACTAATTTTTTTTTTTGACACATGTGGGTAACAAACTTGTTGGAAGTGTTCACATATAACCATTATGACCTACTATAGCAGGTTAAATCGTAGATGTGAACGCTTTCAACAAGTTCGTTACCTAGATGTATACAAAAAAAATAGTTAGCCAAATATGAACGAAAAGTAAAAATTAAATTATACGAATGGTCCCTGTGGTTTGGGGGAATTTGTGTTTTCGGTTCATAACTTATTTTTTTAACTTAGATGGTCTCTACTGTTTATTTTTGTTGCGCGTTTGGTCTCTGTCTTATCTAAAAAGACTATTGTGCCCTTATTAATTTATTTTTGAATTAGTTTTCTTATTTATGTATTTATTTTTTAGATATTTAAAAAAATTAATAGACCACACATATTTGTATCTCTTCGGATGATCCCTACTGTTTATTTTTTAATTAATTTAATTTATAACTCGGATGGTCCCTACTGTTTAATTTTGTTACGAACTTGGTCTCTGTCTTACCTAAAAAGACTATTATGCCCTCATTAATTTTTTTAAATTAATTTTCTTGTTTATGTACTTATACTTTATATATTTAAGAAAAATTAGTAGACCCCACATATTTGTATCTCCTCACCATCCTATCTTCCATCATTCTCAACTTCTATTTATTTTCAATCTTTAGTGATATCGACGTTTTCATCATCACTTCTTTTTTCGGTCATTCAACTCCGTCAAATCAACACTACAACCCACTAAAGATGAAGAGACAGGAGGTTATGGTGTTGGTTCGCCAAAGTTGAAATACCAAAAAAAAAGGATAGTGAAGACGTCGATGTTACTAAAGATGGAAAAGAAATAGAAGATGGGGAGGATGAGAGATGAGATGGTGACCGGTAAGACCCAAATAAAATTTCTCAAATGTGGTTTTAGGTTTACGGTGAGGAGATACATATATGTGGGGTATATTAATTTTTTTATAAAAAATAAATACATAAATAAAAAAATTAATAAGGGAAAAATAGTACTTTTAGGTAAGACAGAGACCAAACGTGTAACAAAAATAAACAGTATGGATCATCCGAGTTAAAAAAATTAATTAATTAAAAATAAACAATAGGGATCATCCGAGGATATACAAATATGTGTGGTCTATTAATTTTTTTTTCAAATATGTAAAAAATAAATACATAAATAAGAAAATTAATTAAAAAATAAATTAACAAGGGCACAATAGTCTTTTTAGGTAAAATAGGTACCAAACGCGCAACAAAAATAAACAGTAGGGACCATCTAAGTTAAAAAAGTAAGTTAGCGACCAAAAACACAAATTCCCCCAAACCACAGGGACCATTCGTGTAATTTAATTTTTACTTTTCGTTTTTTCATATTTGAGTAACTATTTTTTTGTACACATCTAGGTAACGAAGTTGTTTAAAGCATTCACATCTAGGATTTAACCTGCTATAGCAGGTCATAATGGTCACATGTGAACACTTCAAACAAGTTTGTAACCTAGATATGTACAAAAAAAAAATATTTACCCAGATGTGAATATACCGAAAAATTAATTACCTTAATAAGTCATATTCCCTAATAATAATATCACTACAAGAAAAATTAGGAACGACTATAGAAAATTTTTACAGAATCAAAATCCGTAGCAATTTTAGTACGGAATATACTACGGAATGGCTTGTCGTATCTATAATGCTACGGAAACGGTTACGAAATTGCATTTCATAGCTAAATCCTAAATAGCTACGTAAAGTTTCTACGAAATAAATATCCGTAGCTATTCTACTATGAAATATGCTACAAAATTGTTGGTCGTATCTAATTTGCTATGAAAATGGCTACGAAATTGCATCCGTAGCTAAATCATGAATACTTGTTACGAAATCAAAACCCGTAGCTATTTTACTATATAATATGCTACATAATTTTTGGTTGTAACTAGTTCGTTATGGAACTTGTTATAGAATTCATATTCGTAGCTACTTGGCTAGAAAATTCGCTACAGAATCAAAATTTGTAGCTAGTTAGCTACAAATTTGAAATCCGTAGTTATGGAATATGCTATGGAAACGTTACTACGGAATTGGTTACGAAAAAGTTGCTACGGAATTTGCTATGGAATAATGCTATGGAACTCAAATTGCAACGAATAGATGTCGTAGAAACTATCATAGCAAAATTGCTACGAAATTATAATTCTGTAGCTAAACAGTTTGCTACAAGAAATAAAACCACACAGTCTAATTGAAATTTTACGTAACAAATTTCATAGTTCTTTGGCTTTAGCTACGGAATTTCATGTTTTTGCTATGAAAATTTTTTGTATCTAAATCGAAATTTTCTTGTAGTGTATATAGAAAATAATACATATTTTTTAATTATATATTTTTAATAGAGATGCATATTGGATGGTTTGGTTTGATTATTAGCCACGATGAACCTTTTGCCATCAATAGGAACAATCATGAGATTATCAGTTAACAATAATTACATAAACAAATAATTTTAACAAACCATGTAATCAAATATATAAGATTATTAACTCGGTTTTCGTATAAAACAAAAGTATGATGACAAAATTTGACTTGGTTATCATTTTATGCAATTTCTTAAAAAGTAAACTTTGAATGATAAATAAAAGTAGAGGACAAAATTTGAAAGCATAATTGAAACATATTAAGTAAAAGATTTAAAATAAAATTTTGAAAAACAAAAAGGTAAATTTTAAAAGATAAATAAAAGTACGAGGAAACATTTCAAAATTAAAATAAAATTATATTCGGGGATTTATATATAGGAGATTGAGTGATGGAAGACTCCTTTCAATAATTATTGGTGCATATAGATATTTATTTGTGTCTTTAGAACTACCAATTTTTCAGGTGTACTCTTCTTCTTTGAGATTGAGAGTGTAAGTCCCGTTGTGGATATAGGTAGAATAGATGTTCTCAGCTTAGGAGTAGATTAGATTTGCCGGTTAAAAAAAAAACATAATAATTGAGTTGTAAAGTTTATAACTCTTTTAATATTTTCATTTATACCCCTTAAATGTTCATGTCGTAGATAATTTGTTGCTTGGAGAACATAATTTAATTTAACTTATAACTTTTAATGAGGGCTAATTACGAAAAAAAAAAATACTACGTTTAGTTCTTTTTTTCCAGAGTAACTAGCCAATTTTAATTGATGATTAAAAACCATCTATTTTTGGATATAAATTCTATCACGACCTTTATAATTTGCATTTATTTGCTAAAAACTCATCAATTTTTATTTGTCCTAAAAAACACCTAGAAAATGATGGTTAAACAAAACCTTTGAAAAATATAGTGTTTTTTTTTCATAATTAACCCAACTTAAACATGTAATAGTGTTCTTGCTCAAACGTTTTACAAAAAAAATGATAGTTAAATCGAACTTTTGAAAAAATACAGTGTTTGTTCTCATAATTAGCCTATATAAATATTGTATCTTGGAGCAGATTGTGATAATTAGAGCTAGAGATGAGCAGTGGAAGCGGGTACCTGCTTTCAGAGCTGGAATTGCCTCGGAACTGCCGGTTCTGGAACTGGAACTGCTTTAAGCGGTTCCGGTTCTGGTTCCTAGAGTTTTGGAACCGCCTTAAGCGGTTCCGGTTCCAATTCTTATTTTTACAAAACCGATATCCACTGGTTACCCGCCGGTTCCGATTCCAATACCGGGTACCCGGAACCGGTACGGACAGGTACCCGCCTTTTTCATATATATATATATATATATATATATATATATATATATATATATATATATATATATATATATATATATATATATATATTGGTAATTTTGTTCTTAAAAAAAAGGATAATGACATAAAAGGGTAATATATTTTTCGATTTGTATAGATTTGGTCACTGAGTTTTTTTTTCATCCACATTTATCTCTTCTACTTGTTAAGTTGTACACATTCCGTCCTTATTACTGGTTATTCCAAGTTAGCTGGGAAAAATAGCTTAATAGGGTAACATATTTCTCATTTTGTACACATTTGGTCCTTAATATTTTTGTACACATTTAGTCCTTAATATTTTTTTTGTTTCAAAATAAGTTATTTTTGTTTTTGTACTCATTCAATACTTATGAATGATTTTTTAAAATTTTTCTCACGACATCTTAGGTGGGTCAATCATTGATGAACTGTGTGGGCTTGTTGATGTTTATGTGTAACGTCTTATTTTCACAACAAAAAAAAAGTTTATTTTTAAATAAGGCAAAAGTCCATAATTATAAATCCATTATTAAGAAAAACCGTTTATTCCAAAATACATTTATCGAAAATAAGAGTAATATAAGAAACGCAGAATTTTGAATACTGTTGATGAGTGTGTACAGTCATGTCTTCGCCTTCTCATGATCAACGATAGAACCTGAAAACATAAACAACTGGTAATCACGAAGTTTAGTGAGTTTCCCGAAAATATCCGATACAACAAATGTATATCATACATAACGGCCCACACTCATCAGATTGGAATACCTTGGCCCAATTAGTCACTGGACTGGAATGCGAAATGCAACATGTCCAATCATGTAACACCATAAATTCCAAAATAATTTTTCATTTAAAATAATAGTTTATTTTTTAAAACACTTTTCGTAGAAATCTCATTTTTGTTTAATTTACAAAACATAACTCCATATTTAATTGCATAATAAACCAGGATCCTCAAAACATAACTCTTCCTCTGGTGTGTACAATCGAGTCGGTGGCGTCCCGTGATTCTGAGAAAACCTGAAACACATAACACATAACACGGTAAGCACGAAGCTTAGTGAGTTCCCCAAACTACCACACATAACACACACTAGCCACTTGAGGCTATAACTCTGTGGGCCCTTGGGCCCTAACTCTGTGGACCTTCTGGTCCTAACTCTGCGAACCTTCCGGTTCTAACTCTAGTATACTCTGATATACACACGACATAAATCGCATAGAAATAATGCGGTGCAACACATCATATAAATAGCATACAATAACTCTTTCACATAACTCTAATTACCACTCAAGGTAAAGTATAGTGAGAAGACTCACCTCGGATACTTGGTAAACCTCTTACTCTGAAATACTGCGCTAGCCTCCGCCTAATCACAAAAATAATTTCTCTAATTAATACAACGTCTAAAGGCTAGACCAACCCCTCTCTATAAGTTCTCTAAGAAGGGTAAAAGACCATCCTACCCCTCTAATGGCTCATAAGTCCCAATACTGACTAAACCTTAAAAATCAACAGTCAACATTGACCGGACTCGTCGAGTGCACTAGAGTGACTCGGTGAGTACATGCCTGTCCTCTTCGCCCCGGGTCCTAACTTGAGTCGCTGAGTCAGCCCTAATACTCCACGGTTCGTCACAGACCACGAGTCGCGGGGCAACCTGACTCGACTCATCGAGTCCCTGATGGGCTCGGCGAGTTCGTCCCATTAAAACTCTCAAAAGATCTCTTAGGGTCAGATCTGCTTCACCAAACAGAAGATCCAACCTCTAACACTTGAAAGTCACGTAAAGGTTCAAACTTTACATTCATGCAATGCTTATAAGACCAAAAATGAAGAATTAACCATTTAAATGGGGTTTTACTCTCAAGGCTCTCATGAAAGCTTATAAAAGCTGGAAGCTTGGGACCTTTTGGACCTCTCAAGGTCTAAATCTATCATCTATACTCAAAGGGATCTCACATGCTTCACAATATAACTCAAAATTGTACAAAGGAAACCCTAGATTCAAGGAATTTATCAAATACACGAAATGGGAATGAACTTGTACCTCAAAACGTGTATCTCTGTGAGAACAACACAGATCCAAGCTCCACAATCAGCCTAGCTGGTTCTACTTCCTTCCTTCCGGCTAAAACACACAAGAAATGGTGAGTTAGCCTTCCTCTTGCACCACAAACGATCTCTCTGCTCTCTAGGGTTTCTAAAGGGTGAAGTGGCCGCAAATGGAGACCATAAGGGCCTTTAAATAGGCCCCAAACTCCGGAAATTAGGGTTTCTCTAAACAACGCCTACTCGATGAGTCCCCCTCCTCGGACTCGTCAAGTCCACTCATTATATGCACGGGGGAAACCCGTCTCGACTCAACGAGTTGGACCCTCAACTCGTCGAGTCTCTCCTTTAATCACAAGATTAATCTACACCATAATACCTCTGAAAACCCAGATGTTACAATTCTCCCCCACTTGAATTAGATTTCGCCCTCGAAATCACTCCGTAATCACACAAAGTTCATCAGCACAAAAGACACCACTGGAAGGATCTCATACTACACCGATATCTTTCTCAATGGACACCAGAAACCACATAGAACTCCCAGGTCCCAAACTAAACCAACTCTTAGGCCACTAATATACTCTTTCCCACTACCTGGAATTTCTAGTGGCCTAATTCGTCGCCAGACCACCTACTCAAGCGATCACCATGACGTTTGCTCCTCGAATGTCAACCCTGATAACCTACTGATCATCTGATTCTCACAAAACCGAATCCAACAATCGGATACCACTCACTCATACCAACGTGATAAAAAAATCCGAATCACGCCCCAAGAATGGAAGGTTTTACTCCTCACCAGGGCTCATCCACAAAACCGCTATCAGAACCCATCCGAATCAAGGAATCCGTAACACTCTGCCCTCTGGCAAAAGGGAATAACCATACCCGTTCAGAAATGTCCTCAGACAACACATTCGTAATCCCCAACTTCGTTTCTTATATCCCTTTTCAATACTGGGCACTAGGTCAACTCCAGACTCCATAGTTGAACCTCAAAAGCTCACCCATAACATGACCCAAAAAGTCTCACCGGCTTCCCTCTCACAACAACCATCTTGGCTCGTGACACACAAGTCACGATGCTCTCTTTACCCCCAACGAATACCATAATCCCGCTAAATTGTTTCACCCTCGACCTCGATCGAAGACTACTCCCTACATACATGCGACTAATATACTCTTTCCCACTACCTGGAATTTCTAGTGGCCTAATTTGCCGCCAGACCACCTAATCAAGTGATCACTATGATGTTCACTCCTCGAATGTAATCCCTGATAACCCACTGATCCTCTGATTCTCACAAGACCGAATCCAACAATCGGATACCGCTCACTGATACCAACATGCAAAAAAAAATCCGAATCACGCCCCAAGAACAGAAGGGTCCACTCCTCACTAGGGCTCATCCACAAAACCGCTATCAGAACCCATCCGAATTAAGGAATCCGTAACACTTTGCCCTCCGGCACAAGGGAATAACCATACCCATTCAGAAATGTCCTCATACATCATATTCGTAATCCCCAACTTCGTTTCTTATATCCCTTTTTCAATATTGGGAACTAGGTCAACTCCAGACTCCACAGTTGAACCTCCAAAGGTCACCCATAACATGACCCAAAAAGTCTCACCGGCTTCCCTCTCACAACAACCATCTTGGCTCGTGACATACAAGTCACGAAGCTCTCTTTACCCCAACGAATACCACAATCCCGCTAAATCGTTTCACCCTCAACCTATGTCGAACACTACTCCCTAGATACATATGACTCGCAGTACCTCCCGTACCCGAGTGTTGCCCTACACAGGTCTAAGACATCAGCTGATAAACAATACCCTCAACTTGGGACCCATCTCAGGATCTAAAATCTCATCTCGTATACTCAGTATACCACTAGAATCGAACTCACTCGAGAGTCTGATTCGACACAGAGTTGGAACCACTCGTCTCAAGGAACCACTCAACTCATGACTCACGACCCGCAACCCATGCGTTCCTCACTTATCCACTTCCCTTTGGTTGTGAAAACCACTACTCCATTCAGAATATAACAACTCCCGACAATTATGGAGACCCCAATCTTGCCCCTGGTTCGACCCCAGGTTTCCACAAACCCAATATTAGGGCTACTCAAGCCTAAAACTCTTCTGCCTCAAGCAAATCTTCTGCCTCAAGCTCAGATCAAAGATCACTTTATCACAACATTCACTCGCTGGCTAGTGGGTACTACGGCTCCCCGCAGTATCACGATGAACTCTCACTGAATAGTGGGTACTACGGCTCCCCGTAGCATCACAACACCCTCTCTCTGACTAGTGAGTACTACGGCTCTCCGTAGCATCACAACACCCTCTTCTGACTAGTGAGTACTACGGCTCCCAGTAGCATCACAACACCCCTCCTGACTATTGAGTACTACGGATTGTCGTAGCATCACAACACCCTCTCTGACTAACTCATTGAACTGCAACTCTTCGCAGTCCCACCCCACTAACTCTTACCACTTCACAATTTCATCCTCAAATTGACGCCACACTGCGATCATTACTCATGCCCTGCGGCCCAACATAGATAAGTACACACACACACCCATCCAGGCTTCGGACGACCATCGTCGTGACAAAACCCTTTTTTTCCTTGTTTCAATACACATTCCCAAATAAATCCATCTGATGTCAATTAGCTGAAGGGCCTCCAGCGGAACCATAGACACTTGATACACCACTCGTCATCTTAAACTCAAATCCAAAACATTCTGAGATTTCAGGACATTAAACTCGGATACCCTGGAATACCATCACAACACCTCGCAGCGTCTTGACTCTACCACTGATATCATACTCATGGCATCATACTTGGATACCGCATTGCTTCCTCGAAACCTTACAACCGGGCTATCTCACGTGTTACTTGTAACCCCGGAATACTCCATCTTCCAAATTAAAACATGGAGAAATTGCCAACGACTCAGAACATGAAGATGACAATCCGAAACTTCTTCCTGTAATGCTCAAAACTCTTTCCAGAATACTCATACTGACACTAAAGTTGGTTTCCCAGTCAACTTCTTCCCTTTTCATACTGCATATTATAGCTCATACTCTGAACCATAAATTCTCAACAGCCGAACTAATCTCGCAAGCCAACCACCTCGAATTCGCCATTTTACCCTTAAAGGATTCCTAACCACCACAAGGTCTCCGACCAATGGCCAATTGTTGTGGAGACACTCATCCTTTCTCAAACATGTACCACATGCACTATCTCGCTCTGCACCTCTCCTTGACCCCCAATAACCCTAGTGTCATGAACTCATACTGCAGGTCTCTATATCCTACTTTATAACCACTCTTGAACAAGTATCTTCTTTCTTCAATACGATACTCAGTTCTCCCCCACTTAGGGTTCGAACCATCACCAATTGGCACACAAACCATCCCACCGAATGTTTCCACCAGCAACATCGCACCTGCTCTTGGAAGGTGCTACGCAACACCCGATAATCTCCTTTAAAGAGATCAAGCAACCTCAAATACTCTGAATCTCAGATAAAATCCTTAGGAACCTCTTATCACGATTTCTTTTAGTCGTTCAAAGTCTCATACCATTCCCATACCAAACATTTCAACTGTCCAGTAATATCCCTGACTCTTCGATTGGAACAATAAGTCATCATAATCCTCAACCTCTACTTCCCAACCAATGTTCCAACACATGAATCATCACAAGAACAGGGACTCCATTTCCATACTCCATACCCAACATAGACATAAGAACCACCGTCCTAATGTACCCTTCCATATTAGCCGCTACTTCGGCTAACGTACGCCCTTCTATACTCAAATAGGGTGTATCCTGGTCCTTGACCATCTCAGTCCCAACTAACGACCTGCTCATGATAAATCATAACCTCGCGGCAGACATGCTTCCTGATACTCTCGGGGGAAATCATCATCAAAGTCAACCTTCAGGGTTTACTCCTAAACCCAAAACTAAAATCTCACACCTCTTATGTTTCAAACAAGAAATGGAATAGCACCACTAAGATCACAAAAGGTGACATCTCTTCTATCGGTTGGTTGCTCAACTCAGACCGCAATCCCCCATAAACGTCATCTCTACTTATCCTTGAGTCTTGCGACTACATCTGACATCTTACCAAAAGTACTCGGAAACGCTATCGACCTCCATTTCATGGGATACCTCTTCGAACTCAATCATGGCCCTCAGGCCTAAAACCCCATCGCTTCCCATTTCCACTTAATTAATCATGACCGGATAACCGAAGAACCACAAGCGTCATTTGCTACAAACCATGATACTCAGCCCATGACATCTCTTCTCAATCTGCTACAACGTATGGTACCCGAACCATAACATAACTCCTCAATCCGCTCCGATGTATGGTACTCGAACCATAACATCACTCCTCAATCTGCTTCGATGTATGGTACTCGAACCATAACATCACTCCTCAATCTGCTACGATGTATGGTACTCGAACCATAACATCACTCCTCAATCCGGTCTGATGTATGGTACTCAGACCATAACATCACTCCTCAATCCGCTATGATTCATGGTATTCGAACCATAACATCACTCCTCAATTTGCTCCGATGTATGGTACTCGGACCATAACATCACTCCTCAATCCGCTACAATGCATGGTATTCGAACCATAACATCACCCCTCAATCTGCTATGATGCATGGTACTCGAACCATAACATCACTCCTTACTCTGCTACTTAGAACCTTCATAATACTCCCTATATCGAGCATGGGTCCTCTGCTTTCGGTAGTACGGGCCCATACTACCTGCCACATCTACCCATACTCTCCACACGGACCATCTCAAAGCTCTAAGTAGCTACCCAATCTTCTCGTTCACCAATTCTGTCACTCGTGCTTACTCCTCCACGAAATATTCTTCTCTGCTAGCATACTTATCTGACTAGGGTCACTCCCTAGGCTCTTCCCAGGTTCCCACACTTCTCCACCATCAGCTGCTGAAGAACTCCTAATGATGCCAGCCATCTACCTCCTGAATATCTTCATATTCACTTAGTAGCTCTCTCCCATCATCGAGAGTTCCACAAAGCACGAAGCAAGCAACATTCGAGCATCAAAATACCTCCTCCAGCAAGTAAAACCTCTGTAGGTTATTGTCTACTCGCTCTCCTCATACTCGGAGGATATCACTGAACTCAAACAATTTCACCCCACGTGGGCATCTGGCCACCCTCTCGGCCTGCTCCTAAAATGCTCATATAGATACCTCCTCTAGATTTCTCCTCTATTCGAATCCCCTAAAAGGATTCCTGCTGGACACTCTTACTCATCACATACTCAAAGCGCATCATCAATAATAGCAACTCCTAGGCTAAGGCATCACAAATCAGGCTACTCTAGTCCCAAAATATGAATTACCTAGCTTGTCTCTAGCATGCATAATATCTCATAAAATGTCTCATAAATATCTCATAACACAAAAGTAAGGTATTTTGGGAAATCACCGTTCGGGCTCTGGCTGATTGTACACACTGCTCCTTCTCGTTTTCTCTTTGAACTCTTATTCGCTTTAGAAAAATCATTTCTTTTAAAATATTCTCAATTCCTTAGTTTGAGTCCAGATTTACCCGAAGGTGCACCCGAATCCCTCAAAGCAAGGCTCTGATACCAACTTGTAACACCGTTAATTTCAAAACAATTTTTCATTTAAAATAACTGTTTAATTGTTAAAACACTTTTTGTAGAAATTGTTGGCTAAGGTGTCTAAGTCCATAACTTATTTCTGGTATGTACTTGACCCGACCCGGCATGGTCCATTTGGGTTGCATGGCACCATGCAATTGGATAGACTAAATGAGAGAAATAACATTTGGAGATTATTAATATATTATAAGTTCTAATATATTAATAATATTATTTGATTAGTTTGATCAAACAAATCGGAAATCGGGAAACAAATTGCTGGACAATAAGAAAGACATTGTTCCATGTATTTGTCCGGCTGATATCTAGAACGGAGGATTATATGATCACTTATCTTAAATGGCGTACCATCATCTTCTCAGTTCCGAGAAACCTTGAAAAGAGCTATGATTGCCGATCGGTTCCTGAAGTCATACTTGCAGTAATAGTTATTAGACTTATCCAAGTGGGAGACTGTTGGATAAGGTGTCTAAGTCCATAACTTATTTCTGGTATGTACTTGACCCGACCCGATATGGTCCATTTGGGTTGCATGGCACCATGCAATTGGATAGACTAAATGAGAGAAATAACATTTGGAGATTATTAATATATTATAAGTTCTAATATATTAATAATATTATTTGATTAGTTTGATCAATAATTAATTTAGAATTAATTAAGTGGTCAAAAGAGAACTAATTAAATATATGGGTTGATTATGTAAATCATCCATATCTTGTATAGTGGGCTAAGAGGCTCCATGGATTATCAAGTTGGGTTCCACCCATAGGATGCTCCATGGATGCTCCATGGGAGTTACAAACCCATGGGTCATGGAAATGAAGAGTCATGACACATTAGGGTTTACATGGTGTAACCCTAGATGTGTCAACACTATATAAGGATCATATTCTCCACCAAAATCGGTTACACTAAGAAAACAAGAGGGCTTGGCCGATTTCAAGAAGTGTGTGTTCTCTCATAAGTTTTTCCAAGAGCATTTGGTGTTGTGTGAAGCATTTGAGGCATCACACTTGGGGTGCTAGGCTCACAAGGTTTCAAGGAACACAAGCAACAACAAGGTAAGTTATTCTATCTATTATTCAAGTTAAAATTGTTCCCCATGTATGCTAGATAGGAATATAGCCTTGGAATTTAACTTAGCATGATAATTAGACAAACATAGATCAAAGGTTATTAGGGTTGCATGTACACTTAGGAAGTGTTAGAATGGTCAAAACCCATCAGTGGTATCAGAGCCTAGGCTTGTTTGTTTGTTATTTGTGCTTAAAAGTTGAAGAAAGTCGAAAAACTTGCTGTCTGACTGCTGGACTCGTCGAGTCCATGGGGGGACTCGTCGAGTTCACTTGAATCTTCAACCTACTCGGCGAGTAGGTTTATGCACTCGGCGAGTAGGGTCGACAGAGTGCAGAATTTCGACTTCAGTTGCTGGAAATGGATTAAAAACATTACCCTAAATTGTTTTGGTACTTGAAACTTGTTTTAGAAGGTGTAATGTTTTTTCTAACTCATTTACAACAACTAGTTATCAAAATTACAAAGTTTAATGTGATTTTGATTCTTGAAGGTGTTCATATTCATATTCTTGTTCTTATGATGTTTAGATGATCATAGGAATTATTTGTAACCTATGTGGTAGTTTAATTCTTGATCATAATGTGTTTTAATGGAGTCCATAACTTGTCCTCAAGTTATGGAAAACCAAAAGTCTCTTGGATTAAAAACCATTAAAAGAACACAAGAGTTAGGAAAAATGAAAAGTCCTCTTTTTATTACTCTATTAAACTCATAAGTTACAAGAAATGAAAAGTTTTGAAAGTTTACAAAACTTGCCCTCAAGTTTTGGAACAAGTAAAGTTAAGTTAAAACTTTAGTTCCAACCCCTAGAATTTTAAAAGTTAAAATTCAACCCTTATACTTATATTATTATGATTTAATAATTATATATATATATATATATGTATAAGAAGAAAGTCGTCTTACCGCTAGTACGCCTCATTCACGAAGCCGGTCTATAAGGTGGGTATAAGGTTGTTGCCTATAAAATGGTGACTTAATGGGTGTCCACTCTCACCCACCGCTTGCTTGACCGGTGGAGGGTCGTTAGCCGAACGGGTAAGACAAGGACTTACAAAATCTCATTCAAAGTATGATGAATATTATAAAGTAACTAAATGTTTTATTAAATTCCCAATCTTAGTTACTTTAGGAAAAATGTGAATAAGGTGCTATTCCATGAAATTACACTTTACACTTTGATTAAGTCGTTGGTGGAGCGTGTTTGGTTAACTGACACACTAACTTGGACTTAACAAGGTAGGTAAAGGGTGACTTAGGGTTTATTATAGTATCGATGGAGCGTGTGTGGTTTACCGGCACATCGATTGAGTGATAAACTTTAAGGGTACCAAGTGATTTGCATGGTTACTTCACACCTCGTTTTGTGATCCTCGGTATCCCAGTCACAAAACTTGGAGGGCACACTCGAGATTGAAACATGCCTTTGAAAAGTTCATTGAATCTCAAAGAATCTAGGAATTTCTAAGAACCATTCAAAAAAACCTAATACTTAAATATTGCGGTTTTCGTGGTGGAAATTGGTGAATCGTCATTCACCTACCTTTCAAATATGATATAGCTTAGATTACGGCATACCTCTTCTAAGTTATATTATATTGTGATTGGATCCTAGCCTTAATATTACATTTGGGTGTTTTATTAAGGACTCTCTTATATCTAAACTAATCTTGTTCTCTTTTCTTCAGATGTCTTTCAACAATGCTTCTGGCTCTAATCCTAATGGCTCCTTTACCCTTATGAACTTGTGTGGGAAAGTCACCTTTGATGGATCCAACTTCAATGAGTGGATCAGAAACATCAGAATGATTACCCGCTACGAGGACAAAGAATATGTCCTTGACAAGGTGCTTAAGGAGATTGATGAGACCACTGCAACTCCTCAGGAGATCGCTGACTTTCGGGCACATGAAAGGGATGCTACGAAAGTGGCTTGCATCATGATGGCCACGATGACAGCGGAACTCCAAAAGTCTTATGAGGATCTCTACCCTTATGAAATGCACCAAGATTTGATGGAAAGATACCATCAAAGTGCAAGACAAGAGAGGTATGAAATCATCTGCTCCATGATAACAACCATGATGAAGGACGGGGAATCCATCACGAGCCACATGCAGAAAATGCAAAGGTATGTGGATCGTTTGCTGAAGCTTAATGTGAACTTCCCGGAGGATCTTGCAATAGATATCATTTTGCACTCCTTACCATCGTGCTATGATCAATTCCGCATGACATATCACATGAACAAGGAAGAAGTCACCCTCAGCAAACTTCAGGGACTTCTCAAGACCGCAGAAACAGGTCTTAAGGGGAAGTCGGTTGCTATCACTCCTACTCCAAACTCAACTCCGGTTTTGGCAATCGGGAAAAGTCGAGGGAGGAAGAGAAAGAGATCTTCGAAGGGTACCAAGGCTCGGACCCTTGATGGCTCTTCTTCAAGTGGAACCAAGAAAGGTTTCATTACTCCTTCTTCTGACCCAAAAGAGGCTGAATGCTTCTATTGCCATGAAAAGGCTCATTGGAAGCGGAACTGCCCAAAGTACCAGCAGGATGTGAAGGATGGGAAAGTCAAACCCAACCATGCAGGTATTTACACTATCATTTCTAATAACTCACCCCATTCTAAATCTTGGGTCCTTGATACCGGTTGTGGTATTCATATTTGTTGTGACTTGCAGGGACTAAGAAGAAGTGAGGATGTGGAGCAAGGAAGAATAAACTTGATCATGGGGAATAGGAAAGCTTCACCTGTCACCAAGATTGGAGTTTATACTTTATCGCTAAGTAGTGGGTTTAGTTTAGATTTGAATAAATGTTGTTACTCGCCAGGAATGGCAAGAAATATTATTTCCTTTCATGCTTTGTACAAACAAGGGTTTACCTTTTCGTTTAATAATGAAGTTGGTTCTATTGATGCTTTCTTTAATAATGTTCTTTATTTTAAAGCATTACCTTGTGATGGTGTGTATGAAGCTGTGTCTGTTGTAGATAACTTAGGAAATAATGTTTTGTGTATTGATTCTACTACTAATAATAACTTGGATAAAGAATCATTATGGCATTGTCGCCTTGGACATATAAGCAAGAAACGCATAGGCCAACTCCAAAAGGATGGAGTCTTGGAGTCGTTTGACCTTAAGTCAGATGATAGTTGTGAATCATGCTTACTTGGAAAAATGACAAAATCACCCTTCACAGGCTCGTGTGAAAGGGGTGAAGGTTTGTTGGACCTTATACACACGGATGTGTGTGGACCATTCAAACATGCCACAAGGGATGCTAATCGTTATTATTTGACTTTTACTGATGATTACAGTAGATATGGATATGTCTACTTAATCAAACATAAGTTAGAGACTTTCGAAAGGTTTAAGGAATTTAAACAGGAAGTCGAGAATCAATTGGGCAGGAACATTAAGATGCTTCGATCCGATCGTGGAGGTGAGTATCTTAGTTCAGAGTTCCTCGACTATCTTAGGGAATGTGAGATTGTCTCACAATTGACACCTCCCAGGACACCACAGTTGAATGGTGTGGCTGAGAGGCGTAATCGAACCTTGTTAGATATGGTTCGTTCCATGATGATTCGAGCCATGCTACCAATCTCATTATGGGGGTATGCCTTAGAGACTGCCGCCCATATTCTTAATCTAGTCCCTACAAAGAAAGTTGCCAAAACTCCTCACGAGATGTGGACTGGTAAAGTACCTAAACTAGACCACATCAAGATTTGGGGTTGTGAGGCTTTCATGAGACGCGAGACTCATGATAAGCTCGAAACTCGAAGCGAGAGGTGTATTTTCATCGGTTACCCACAGCGATCCTTTGGTTACCTCTTCTACAGACCCAGTGACAATGTGGTCTTTGTAGCAAGAAGAGGAGTCTTTCGAGAAAGAGAGTTTATAAGCCAAGGAGACAGTGGGAGGCAAATTGATCTTGAAGAAATTCAAGAATCAAGTGGTGAAGGAACTTCAAACTCTATCCCTCAACTTGAGGAGGAAACTCCTGTTGAGCCAATTGACAAACCTGTACCTCTGAGGCGTTCCACGAGAGTTAGGAGTGCACCTGAGCATTACTATGGATTCCACATTACTGCAGAAGGTGAGACACTTATTAGTGATGGGACACTAGTAAGTCAAGATGACCCTAACAGCTACGAGGAAGCCATGGCAGGCCCCGAGTCTGCTAAATGGAAAGAGACTATGGATAGCGAGATACAATCCATGTATGACAATCAAGTTTGGAACTTGGTTGAAAATGTACCAGGTCGTAAGACAGTAGGGTGCAAATGGGTCTTCAAGAAGAAGACCGAAATGGATGGTAAAGTACACACTTATAAGGCTAGACTGGTTGCAAAGGGCTTCTCTCAAATTCCTGGAGTGGATTATGATTAGACCTTTTCTCCGGTAGCCAAGATTAAGTCTATTCGGGTTCTGTTAGCCATAGCTGCATTTCATGACTATGAAATATGGCAGATGGATGTCAAAACCGCTTTCCTTAATGGAAAGTTGGCTGAAGATGTTTACATGAGTCAGCCAGAAGGTTTTGTCAGCAGCAAGTACCCTAATAGAGTGTGTAAGCTTGAGAAATCCATCTATGGATTAAAGCAAGCACCTCGCAGATGGAATCTTTGCTTTGATGAGAAGGTCAAGGAATTTGGCTTTACTAGGAGTGAAGATGAATCTTGTGTGTATGTCAAGGCTAGTGGGAGTATAATCAGTTTTTTGGTATTGTATGTGGATGACATTCTACTCATAGGAAACAACATTCCAACCCTGCAGGAAGTAAAGTCCTGACTTGGGAAGTGTTTTGCTATGAAGGACCTTGGTGAAGCTGCCTATATTTTAGGGATAAGGATCTTGAGAGATCGGAGTAAAAGACTAATTGGACTTAGTCAGAGTACCTACTTGGATAAGGGGCTGAAGAGATTCAGCATGCAGGATTCCAAGAAAGGAGAGTTACCCATCCAGAGTAACACCAGATTGAGTAAGACACAAAGCCCTAGCACTGAGGCTGAGATAGCAGAAATGAGTCGAACACCTTATGCTTCGGCTGTAGGATCGATCATGTATGCTATGACGTGTACTCGACCCGATGTAGCCTTTGCCCTGAGCATGGTTAGCAGGTATCAGGCTAACCCTGGCAAGGCACACTGGACTGCGGTAAAGAATATCCTCAAGTACCTACGGAGGACTAAGGACTGGGTCCTTACCTTCGGTGGGAGTGATGACTTGAGAGTAGTAGGGTATAGTGATGCTAGCTTCCAGACTGATAGGGATAATTTCCGCTCTCAGTCAGGCTGGGTCTTTACCCTAAACGGAGGAGCAATTTCTTGGAAGAGTTCCAAGCAAGAGACAGTGGCAGATTCTACTTGTGAATCAGAGTATATTGCAGCTAGCGAGGCAACAAAGGAGGCGATATGGCTGAAGAACTTCATTGGAGACCTTGGAGTTGTACCAGCTATTAAAGAGCCAATGGAAATTTTCTGTGATAGTGAAAGTGCTGTTGCCTTAGCCAAGGAACCAAGGGATCACGGGAGATCCAGACACATCGACAGAAAATACCATTTCATCAGACATCGGATCGAAGAAGGACTCCTCGTGGCAAAGAGGGTATCATCAGATGAGAATCCGGCAGATCCCCTCACAAAGGGACTGACTCGGGTTAAGCATCTTCAGCATGCTCGGAGCATAGGGCTGAAGGATGATATTAGATTTAGTAGTTAGATAACCTCGAAATTTGTAAATTGTAATTGACATTTGATGATGAATAAAAAATGTTGTATTTATGAGTAAGGTGTTGCTATCTCTTGTCGATCGTTTACTATATTTCTTTTGCATGTTTTGACTTCCAGAATAATTTTGTTTGGTATAACATATTATTCAAACCTCCACAGTCAGTCATATGTCGGAAGTAGGTATGAATCAAGACTGTCATGTTTGCTTGTAGAGGTCTTGGACAAGGCTACAGCAATCATGAGTGCTCATAAGTTCTGAGCATTGGACTCAACCCACGCTCACTGGAATCACTTCATGGAATTCTATCTCGAGTGATCGTGAGACGGTAATATCGTATAAGTCTTCAAACCTAGAGATATGATTTGTTACTTACAAGTTGGTTATGCATTGATTGTACGAAAACGCATTGGTAACTCGATGTTATAAATCGTGCTCTTGTGTGTAATTCAATGAGTGGTAGAAAAAACATATGAGTCGAAGTTTATCTGTTCCTTCTTGGATTAGAAGCTGATATCTGGGCCCCTCGATGATTTTGTTTTGACACCGGGCCCGGTCAGAACCAAGTTGATGTGTTCAATTAAGTTCTTTGTCAAACAAATCGGAAATCGGGAAACAAACTGCTGGACAATAAGAAAGACATTGTTCCATGTATTTGTCCGGCTGATATCTAGAACGGAGGATTATATGATCACTTATCTTAAATGGCGTACCATCATCTTCTCAGTTCCGAGAAACCTTGAAAAGAGCTACGATTGCCGATCGGTTCCTGAAGTCATACTTGCAGTAATAGTTATTAGACTTATCCAAGTGGGAGACTGTTGGATAAGGTGTCTAAGTCCATAACTTATTTCTGGTATGTACTTGACCCGACCCGACATGGTCCATTTGGGTTGCATGGCACCATGCAATTGGATAGACTAAATGAGAGAAATAACATTTGGAGATTATTAATATATTATAAGTTCTAATATATTAATAATATTATTTGATTAGTTTGATCAATAATTAATTTAGAATTAATTAAGTGGTCAAAAGAGAACTAATTAAATATATGGGTTGATTATGTAAATCATCCATATCTTGTATAGTGGGCTAAGAGGCTCCATGGATTATCAAGTTGGGTTCCACCCATAGGATGCTCCATGGATGCTCCATGGGAGTTACAAACCCATGGGTCATGGAAATGAAGAGTCATGACACATTAGGGTTTACATGGTGTAACCCTAGATGTGTCAACACTATATAAGGATCATATTCTCCACCAAAATCGGTTACACTAAGAAAACAAGAGGGCTTGGCCGATTTCAAGAAGTGTGTGTTCTCTCATAAGTTTTTCCAAGAGCATTTGGTGTTGTGTGAAGCATTTGAGGCATCACACTTGGGGTGCTAGGCTCACAAGGTTTCAAGGAACACAAGCAACAACAAGGTAAGTTATTCTATCTATTATTCAAGTTAAAATTGTTCCCCATGTATGCTAGATAGGAATATAGCCTTGGAATTTAACTTAGCATGATAATTAGACAAACATAGATCCAAGGTTATTAGGGTTGCATGTACACTTAGGAAGTGTTAGAATGCTCAAAACCCATCAGAAATCTCATTACTGTTTAATTTACAAAACATAACTCCATATTCAATTGCATAATAAACTAGGATCCTCAAAACATAACTCTTCCTCTGGTGTGTAGAATCGAGCCGGTGCCATCCCGTGATTCTGAGAAAACCTGAAACACATAACACATAACACAGTAAGCACGAAGCTTAGTGAGTTCCTCAAAATATCACACATAACACATACTAGCCACTCGAGGCTATAACTCTGTGGGCCTTGGGCCCTAGCTCTCTGGACCTTCTGGTCCTAACTCTGCGAACCTTCCGGTTCTAACTCTGGTATACTCTGATATACACACGACATAAATCACATAGAAATAATGCAGTGCAACACATCATATAAATAGCATACAATAACACTGTCACATAACTCTAATTACCACTCAAGGTAAAGTATAGTGAGAAGACTCACCTTGGATACTCGGTAAACCTCTTACTCTCACTACTAGAAAAAAACAGCCTTTTACGACGCTCATTGCGCATCATAAAAGGCTCAGACGACGCGCAAATGCGCGTCAAGGAAGGCCCTGTCATAAAGAGAGACGACGCGCATTTACGACGCTCATTTACGACGCGCAATTACGACGCGCGTTTACGACACACAATGCGTATCAAGGAAAGCCCTGTCATAAAGAAAGACGACACGCATACGCGTGTTGTGACCTTACGACGCGCGTGTTAATGACACCCAATGCGTATCAAGAAAGCCCCTGTCAAGAAAGGCCATGTCATAAATGAAGATGACACACATTTTTGCGTATCGTAAATTTAAATGTTTAAAAAAAATATTTATATATTTATTAGTTTTTAAATTAAATTTTCATTTAATGTCTCATAATAAAAATAAAATACCATATAAAAAAAATACAATACATTGCAAAAAATTTAATGTCATACAATTCTATTTCTTACAATATATAAATTAAATTTACATTGTTATTGTTTTCCCTAACAATATAACCTAATACTACATTGCTATAAAGGGGCACCTTCTTGTTTCAGTAACTTGTCATTAAGGTGTCTGAAGGAGCTCTAAAACCCTTCATCATGTCTCTTATCTTCAATATCAATCCCAACTCTTTATCAAGAACAACACGGAAATCCTACACAATAATCATGTCAGTTGTACAATATCAATATCAACTAATTAATAATACACATGGTATGTATGAGAGTGGAATCAACCATATTCAAATCAATATCAACTAATCAATAATCATGTCAGTTGTACAATATCAACTAATCAATAATCAATATCAACTACACCACAATACAACTAACACAAAGATATTAGCCACTTTTTTGCATCAGAAAACAAAATGTACTTAACAAACCTGCAAATCAGGAGAAGTCATGAATGACCCTGTATAAAATCTAAAAAAAAGAAAGCAAGTAAAGTTAACAGATTAGATAAAGTACTAGACAGAAAAATACAAGAGTGAATTATTATAAACAAGAATAGAACAAAGTAGTATGTAACAGTTACTTGTTGAAACTAACTTATTATATATTGTTTGTAGATTTTCTGAAAATTAAGGCACAAGTTTCAGCCATAGCAGAGGAGATTGGTAGCATGTTTGTAGATTGGTATATTTTCAACAAGTAAAGGCTCCTTCTTCATAGAATATGGGAGTAAAGTTTTGATGACCTGTAACATTTCATATAGCAATATCAAGTAAATCAGCTGGCAGATATTAAAAGTTAAAAGTATACAAACTAATCGAATATTCATTTACCATTATGTCCCCAATGACTACAACAATGTGCTTCCTGAAAATTCAAAAAGATATGAAATTTAAATTTTCAAAATTATATTTCTGTATAAAAACTAAGAAAAAAAGAGTGAGTGTACATCAATTGAGATCAAGGAAAGACGTCCAGCATGGTGTCATTTTTCAAGTTTTTACACAAGTTTTTGCTTTTGGAGACTTTTTCTGGTGTAACATACAATACTTTAAGATCCCCTTCTCCCTTTTCAAGAGCTTTGTATATAAACTTCACTAGTTGGTGAGGTAAGCATAGATGCTAGGATCCCTAATGCAGTTAACCCCATGACCTAAAGCAAAAAAAAATCTTAATTAGAGTTTATAATCAGGTAATGAATAGTAAAGGATATAGAATATTAACAAAAACAAAAATAAGCACCTGATCCTAAATAAGAGAAAGTAATGGACTAACAACAAGAGCAATTCCATGATGTAAACCAGATGGAAGTTGATAGCATAGACTTTTGCCTCCACCAGCAATCATGATCACAAGAACATCTCTCCCACTCATGATTGCATTAATGATCTGATACATGAGTATCAACCTCACACTGGTTAGCACAATAAGTGGGAATGCCAAAAATATTGAATCTGATATCATCAGCTCTATGATCCCTGAGAAATTCAATCTTGCCCAACTGAAAATCACCAGCACCCAATACATGAACCTAATGAAAAGTAGGTTAGCCACTTAATCAAATTTATCAAGCCACAAAATGACAAAAAAAACTAAAAAATATTTAAAAGAGCTATTTCTTTCTGAAAACTTAATCAAATTTATCATGCTTTAACTCAAGCATATTAAGAGTTGTTTCTTTCTGAAATATGAACTTTAGCACTTAAATAAAGCATATTAAGAGCTTACACTGGAAACACAAAAGATCTTGAGCTGCTGTCTGTTTTGACTTATCTAAAGATCCCACATCATGCTACTCATATATCTGCATGTGATTAGATATGAACAATTATGTTAGGATCTAGAAATCCTAAGTTATGATTCATTTGAATCATTTGAATTGATGATCTAAACAATATAGAGAAATTCTAGGAGAATCTTATTAGTGCAGAGGAGTTAGGGGCATTTTGGGCATTTAATATTACTAGTTTGTTATGTTAGATAGTTAGGGGCATTTTGGACATTTCATAACAAATTTACCCCAACAACCAATACTTTGAGAATAATATTAAGATTTATAGTTAAATCAAAATATCAGTCTACCTGGAATAATACGAGTCCAAATGAGAACTGGTTGAGTATCAAATCCAAAACTAATTGTATTATATTATGTACTTTTTTTTAGAAAAGCATTATTTGACAATGCAGTAGCAATACAATGCCTCAAGGTGAACAGGGAAGTCAAATGAGCTCCAAGAAGAACTGCAAGATTACTTTTAAAATTAAGAGCTTTTAATAGGCGTGCTACTCTTTAATCTAATATGGTGTACTTTAACCTCTCGTTAAATATACTCTATGCTATAAATGGAATACAACGTATTTAAGCTGTATTCTATTCCCTCTTAACCGTATTCTAAGCCACTATGTAAATAAATGAACTTTATCTAATACGGGGATACTAATAACCGTATTTTATCTCTCTGTATTCTATTTCACTTTTTCTAGTAGTGTAACCTCCAAATTACAAAAGTGTAAGAACTTGATATTTACACCAAAAGATTTTTAATATATATATATATATATATATATATATATATATATTAGAAATTTGTATTGTTAAAATTATAAGAAATAAAGAAATGTCAGCACACCTGAACAGCAATGAAGAAGTACATTGTGTGATTCAGTTTCTAGTGACCAAGTTCATGAGCAATCACAGCAACAACTTCTTCCTCATTTTTGCACTGTATAGTATCATTAAATCACATTAACCAAATAAACTAAATAAGAGTAAAAATTGAACTTTATTCAACAGGATTGCGTATAAACAAGAAATGTATAAAAGACACGTACTTGTTGACAAAGGAATCCAACAACGCCCTCAAATCTTCAATAGTCATCCTTTTTCTCTTAGAAGTAAAGGGATCAATAGAAGACGATCCATATTGTTGAACATTTGAGGCAAACACCAAGTTGGACATCATATACAAGAAGACAACAATCTGCACCACGAAAAAAAGCAACTCCAAGGCTCTGAACAAATGAGAATCACTAAATATGAAATTACAGATTTTGTCCTCCAACTTGTACTTTAAGGACATTCTTAGTGCCCTTCAGTAAATGAGAATTAGTAACAAATAACCTGTAGAGTGAAGAGCCTATCCTCAAATTCCACTTCTTTTGTCAAGAAATCAACTCCTACTGTTGCCTTGTATTGATTGCTAAACTTCTTGTTCACATATCTAAAGTTGAACATTAAGGGAAAACAATAATAATCATCCCCAACAATGGCACATATCACACGAGCTCGATGTATTCTAAATTTTCAACTTGTTGGATTTTTAGAGACATGAAAGATGTCATTGTGGATCATGTTTGATTGTTACACCTGAAGACTAAAGGGAGAATAGAGGTGAATGGTAAAAATGAATAAACCCTAACAAATCTAAGTTATACAGGATATTGATCCATCAACGAGGTCTTTCCTACCTTGCATCACATAAAACAACAAATCAATAAGCAAGTCAGGGAATGAAACCTATGTAAAATTCACACAGATATACATGAAAAGAGATGACTGCATCAACATACGCAGTCTGAACACCAATATTTAGGAAGTTCAGAAGCTAGGTCAGAAAGGAATTGTCAAAAACACAAATTTTATGATAGTTTATAGTCGGAGATCGTGATTTATATCAAGTTGTTTCTCCTATAGTAATCTATAACAAATCTATGAAACAATCAATAACCAATTTCACCAACACAAGCATGAAATCGAACTTTTCTTTTTGACAACATAATAATCGAGATCAGCTTCAAGTGAGAACGATTTTCAACTCCAATCAAGTAGATAACCCCAAAATAAACCCAGATTTAACAAAAACAATTGACCTGCTGTCCCCGAGGATGATGACTTTTGGAAGCGTTCGGCATCGTAATTTAAAATAAGAGATGTTAACTGACCTGTAGAGACAATCGGTAGTGGAGAGTGACGGTGGCTTGGACCATGGTCGTGAGCGATGTTACGTAGACTAAATTGATCAGAAATGATAGCCGTAAAACTGAACTGCAACGACGCAATCAATTTGCGAGACCTGAAGACCACAACGTCTCCGGTCACCGCCACTGGCAACCCACGCCGTCGCACCACCAATACCAACAATGACAACTAAGAGAGTTGATAGTAGAAGAGGAACATCGACAATATCCACGATAACCAAAACTCTTAAATCTGTAGAGAGACAACTGATTGCGACTTTTTAGGGTTTGTTGAAAGACCTGTGGTGGTGTAGTGGTGGTTCTGGGCTGTTGCGAAGGTAGTGTGGTGGTGGCTCAGGGCTGGTGTTGTGGTGCGATGTTGTAACGGTGGAGTCTGAAAGAAAACACAAATTGTGATGGAAGCTATTGTTGTTGGTGATGTCCGATTCATCAAAAGAAAATCATTCTTCGATCAATCTTCTATTTTGTGAAAGAAGATATTACTATTTCAAATGTGTTATGTTTGATTAGGGTTTGCACATAAAAGGAAGTGAAAGTCAATCGGAGAGGAAGGGGTTTGCAGAGAGAAAGAAGGGAGAGAATGAAGTCGATTTGGCGGGTGTAGAGAGTAGAGAGGAAGAGGAAGCGGGTGTTCAAAATTTTGGGGGATTTAGTTTCCCTCCTTACCTATCAAGGAGTCCCAGAAACGCGCGTTTATTAAAATTATAAAGCGACATTTGTAGAGGATGCCCTTTTTATTATAGGTGCCCTCCGTGTTTTTAATATTTTTACATGAGACACTAATTTAAGGGCACTCAGTAATGCGCGACATAAATCCTTAAAATTTTTGAAGAGATGACACTTTTTTAATGTCACTCTCTAATGCGTAACATAAATCAAAGAGCGTCGTGTTTTGCGCGTCGTAAAAGGGTCTTTTTCTTGTAGTGTCTGAAATACTGCACTAGCCTCCGCCTAATCACAAAAATAATTTCTCTAATTAATACAACTTCTAAAGGCTAGACCAACCCCTCTCTATAAGTTCTCTAAGAAGGGTAAAAGACCATCATACCCCTCTAACGGGTCATAATTCCAAATACTGACTAAACCTTAAAAGTCAACAAAAGTCAACAGTCAACATTGACCGGACTCGCGGAGTGAACTATAGTGACTCGGCCAGTACATGCATGTCCTCTTCGCCCCTGGTCCTGACTTGACTCGCTAAGTCAACCCTAACACTCCACAGGTCGTCACAGATTGTGAGTTGCGGGGCAACCAGACTCGACTCGTCGAGTCCCTTATGGGCACGGCGAGTTCCTCCCATTAAAACTCTCAAAAGATCTCTTGAGGTTAGATCTGCTTCACCAACCAGAAGATCCAACCTTCTAACACTCGAAAGTCACATAAAGGTTCAAACTTTACATTCATGCAATGCTTATAAGACCAAAAATGAAGAATTAACCATTTAAATGGGGTTTTACTATCAAGGCTCTCATGAAAGCTCATAAAGCTGGAAGCTTGGGACCTTTTGGACCTCTTAAGGTCCAGATCTATCATCTCTACTCAAAGGGATCTCACATGCTTCACAATATAACTCAAAATTGTACAAAGGAAACCCTAGATTCATGGAATCTATCAAATACATGAAATGGGAAGGAACTTGTACCTCAAAACGTGTATCTATGTGAGAACAACACATATCCAAGCTCCACAATCAGCCTAGCTGGTTCTACCTCCTTCATTCTTGCTAAAACACACAAGAAATGGTGAGTTAGCCTTCCTCTTGCACCAGAAACAATCTCTCTGCTCTTTAGGGTTTCTCAAGGGTGAAGTGGCCGCAAATGGAGGCCATAAGGGCATTTAAGTAGGTCCCAAACTCCGGAAATTAGGGTTTCTCAAAACAGTGCCTACTCGTGAGTCCCCCTCCTCAGACCCGTCGAGTCCACTCATTATATCCACGGGGGAAACCCGACTAGACTCTGCAAGTTGGACCCTCAACTCGTCGAGTCTCTCCTTTAATCACAAGATTAATCTACATCATAATACCTCTGAAAACCCGGATGTTATAATTCTCCCCCACTTGAATTAGATTTCGCCCTCGAAATCACTCCGTAATCACATAAAGTTCGTCATCACAAAAGACACCAATGGAAGGATCTCATACGACACCGATATCATTCTCAATGGACACCTGAAACCACATAGAACTCCCAGGTCCCAAACTAAACCAACTCTTCGGCCACCAATATACTCTTTCCCACTACCTGGAATTTCTAGTGGCCTAATTCACCGCCAGACCACCTACTCAAGTGATCACCATGATGTTCGCTCCTCGAATGTCATCCCTGATAACCCACTGATCCTCTGATTCTCATAAGATCGAATCCAACAATCGGATACCGCTCACTCATACCAACATGCAAAAAAAATCCGAATCACGCCCCAAGAATAGAAGGGTCCACTCCTCACCAGGGCTCATCCACAAAACCGCTATCATAACCCATCCGAATCAAGGAATCCGTAACACTTTGCCCTCCGGCACAAGGGAATAACCATACCCATTCATAAATGTCCTCATACATCATATTCGTAATCCCCAACTTCGTTTCTTATATCCCTTTTCAATACTGGGCACTAGGTCAACTCCAGACTCCACAGTTGAACCTCCAAAGGTCACCCATAACATGATCCGAAAAGTCTCACCTGCTTCCCTCTCACAACAACCATCTTGGCTCGTGACACACAAGTCACGAAGCTCTCTTTACCCCAACGAATACCACAATCCCGCTAAATGTTTCACCCTCGACCTCTATCGAAGACTACTCCCTACATACATGCGACTTGCGGTACCTCCCGTACCCGAATGTTACCCTACACAGGTCTAAGACATCAGCTGATAAACAATACCCTCAACTTGGGACCCATATCAGGATCTAAAATCTCATCTCGCATACACAGTATACCACTAGAATCGAACTCACTCGAGAGTCTGATCCAGCACAGAGTTGGAAACACTCGTCCCAACGAACCACTCAACTCATGACTCACGACCCACAACCCATGCGTTCCTCACTTATCCACTTCCCTTTGGTTGTGAAAACCACTACTCCATTCAGAATATAACAACTCCCGACAATTATGGAGACCCCAATCTTGCCCCTGGTTTGACCCAAGGTTTCCACAAACCCAATATTAGGGCTACTCAAGCCTAAAACTCTTCTGCCTCAAGCTCAGATCAAAGATCACTTTATCACAACATTCACTCACTGGCTAGTGGGTACTACGGCTCCCCGCAGTATCACAATGAACTCTCACTGAATAGTGGGTACTACGGCTCCCCGTAGCATCACAACACCCTCTCTCTGACTAGTGAGTACTACGGCTCTTCGTAGCATCACAACACCCTCTTCTGACTAGTGAGTACTACGACTCCCAGTAGCATCACAACACCCCCTCCTGACTATTGAGTACTACGGATTGCCGTAGCATCACAACACCCTCTCTGACTAACTCATTGAACTGCAGGTCTTCTCAGTCCCACCCCACTAACTCTTACCACTTCACAATTTCATCCTCAAATTGACGCCACACTGCGATCATTACTCATGCCCTGCGGCCCAGCATAGATAGGTACACACACACACCCATCCAGGCTTCGGACGACCACCGTCGTGACAAAACCCTTTTTTTCCTCGTTGCAATACACATTCCCAAATAAATCCATCTGATGTCAATTAGCTGAAGGGCCACCACCGGAACCATAGACACTTGATACACCACTCGTCATCTTAAACTCAAATCCAAAACATTTTGAGATTTCAGGACATTAAACTCGGATACCCTGGAATACCATCACAACACCTCGCAGCGTCTTGACTCTACCACTAATATCATACTCATGGCATTATACTTGGATACCGCATTGCTTCCTCGGAACCTTACAACCGGGCTATCTCACGTGTTACTTGTAACCCTAAAATACTCCATCTTCCAAATTAAAACATGGAGAAATTACCAACGACATCCGAAACTTCTTCCTCTAATGCTCAAAACTCATGCTAGAATACTCATACTGACCCTGAAGTTGGTTGCCCAGTCAACTTCTTCCCTTTTCATACTACATATAATAACTCATACTCTGAACCAGAAATTCTCAACAGCCGAACTAATCTCGCAAGCCAACCACCTCGAATTTGTCATTTTACCCTTGAAGGATTCCTAACCACCACAAGGTCTCCGACCAATGGCCAATTGCTGTGGAGACACTCATCCTTTCTCAAACACGTACCACATGCACTATCTTGCTCTACACCTATCCTTGACCCCCAATAACCCTGGTGTCATGAACTCATACTGCAGGTCTCTATATCCCACTTTATAACCACTCTTGAACAAGTCTCTACTTCCTTCAATACGATACTCGGTTCTCCCCCACTTAGGGTTCGAACCATCACCAATTTGCACACAAACCATCCCATCGAATGTTTCCACCAACAACATCGCACCTGGTCTTGGAAGGTGCTACGCAACACCCGATAAACTCCTTTAAAGAGATCAAGCAACCTCAAATACTCTGAATCTTAGATAAAATCCTCAGGAACCTCTTATCACGATTTCTTTTAGTCGTTCAAAGTCTCATACCATTCCCATACCAAACATTTCAACTGTCCAGCAATATCCCTGACTCTTCGACTGGAACAAAGAGTCATCATACTCCTCAACCTCTACTTCCCAACCAACATTCCAACACATGAATCATCACAAGAATAGGGACTCCATTCCCATACTCCATACCCATCATAGACAGAAGAACCACCGTCCTAATGTACCCTTCCATATTAGCCACTGCTTCGGCTAACGTACGCCCTACTATACTCAAATAGGGTGTATCCTGGTCCTTGACCATCTCAGTCCCAACTGACGACCTGCTCATGATAAATCATAACCTCACGGAATACATGCTTCCTGATACTCTGGGTGGAAATCGTCATCAAAGTCAACCTGCAGGGTTTGCTCCTAAACCCAAAACTAAAATCTCATACCTCTTTTGTTTCCTACAAGAAACGGAATAGCACCACTTAGATTATAGAAGATAACATCTCTTCTATCGGTTGGTTGCTCAACTCAGACCGCAATCCCCCATAAACGTCATCTCTACTTATCCTCGAGTCTTGCGAATACATCTGACATCTTACCAAAAATACTTTGAAACGCTCTCGACCTCCCTTTCAAGGGATACCTCTTCGAACTCAATCATGGCCCTCAGGCCTAAAACCCCATCGCGTCCCATTTCCACCTAATTAATCGTGACCGGATAACTGAAGAACCACAAGCGTCAATCGCTACAAACCATGATACTCAGCCCATGACATCTCTTCTCAATCTGCTACAACGTATGGTACCCGAATCATAGCATAACTCCTCAATCCGCTCTGATGTATGGTACTCGAACCATAACATCACTCCTCAATCTGCTTCGATGTATGGTACTCGAACTATAACATCACTCCTCAATCTGCTACGATGTGTGACAACCGTCAATTTCCGGTCAAGTCAAAGTTAACCGAAGTCAACAAGTCAAACCGTTCGACTCATTTTGCATGTGGGTACTAGAGTTTATTTTAGGTAAATACTAAACAACTCGCTATTCTAATGAGAGATCATAAATCAAAAAGCGCAAACATCTAGATCTCCTTAACCTAAAATTGTGGTACGTGGCGAGCCAAATCGATAAAACAATGTTGCATACTCATCGGGAGTGTGTAAGATCCTTAAACAAGGCTTAACAAGGTTTACGAACCTTGCATGGCGAAGCCAGATGATAGTTAGTTTTGTTTACTTCTTTTTATAGTTTATTTTAGCATATTTCATTCATAATTTAGATAATTTCCATGCATATTTTCCCTTTTGTTATTTTATGACTATTTCGGGTACTTTCGAATCTTGTGAGCATAATTGCAGGTTTTCGGGTCTAGCGGAGCTGGAGTGTTCGGGACGTATGGGAAGCGATGAGATTTGGTAGACAAAAATGATGTTAGGCTTGGTGATTGTGGAGATGATGCATGGAGCGAGCTTGATGGTTATTTGAAGGCTTGGAGAGAAATAAACATTTAAATTTACAAGATGCGGGAGTGTATTCAAGCATGCATAGATTATTAATCGGGCGAGTTTACGAGCTATGAATCATTTGGAGAAGTCAAATTGGGCTTAAAATGAAGAAAAACTTGAAGAAAATGGGCTAGGAGGTGATTGGATTCGATCTGGGCTAAGTGGGCTAAGCTATGGAGGCCCAAAACCTCAAAGATGTTACATCCAGGGACCACCCGCGCAACCCACCCACGCAACAGCACGCGGGTCGCGCAAGGCTCTGCAGGGGTAATTTCGGAAATCCATTTGAAAGGCTATTTGAGGAAGGTTGGTGCCCATCTTTTGGAGACTCTTAGACATCCGATTTTTGGAGATTCTCTCTGGAGTTTTGAAGACTTTTGAAGGCCAAGAACACTTGAAGAACATCATATTTTTACCTCTTGATTCTTGCTTAATGTTTGGTACAATTTTCTCTAACTTTGTTTCTTTGGGTTTAGCCATGCTTGGCTAAACTAATTTTGGTTGACTTTTGGTTAATCCTTTGAACTTTTGTTGAATGTTGAAGAATCCATGAACATGTTCTTAAATCTTTATGGGAATGTTTTGTGTTTTAACATCTTATCACTACTTGTATGTTTTAGTTCATGAGTTTAAATGTGTTTGTGGTGATTAGTTGGCTAATTTTTTGATTAAGTAAAGGATCCTCAAATTAGCAAGCAACAAATGATTTTTGTGTTGTTTTTGCTTCACACAATCATAAAAACATTTCCTCCAACATGGTGGTGAAAGCATTTGACCCCTCTTGGATTTGGTGACTTTTTGGTTCTTAATGCTAGTTGACTTTCACTAATTACATGCTATTTGGAATTAGTGACTTTGACTAAGGAAATTGTTATGAGCTTCTCTAGCCATTTCAACAATTAAGAAAAGTCTAGGTAATCTCAAGCTCCTTGGATTACTATAGCCAAATTAAGGATTTAAATCAAAGTATTGCACCATTGGATTCTAATGATATGTTCATCAAAAGTCAAAGTGAGGAAACTTTAAGTCAACCATCTCTCCCTTATTGATTTTACATCAAACTCTTATTTTTGTTGCATTTGTCTATTTAAATCATAGTTAAATCTAGTTTGTTTCAAGTATTCCAAAACACCAAAACCCCCATTTTATTTTTATTATCATTTTACAAGTATTTTTACAAAGAGATTTTTCATAGAGGTATAAATTGAACCAATCTCCGTGGATTCGATCCCTTTACCACTATACACTATTTTAGTGTGTAATATTTAGGGTTATTATTTGTGTTGGCCTCGACAACCACCAAATTTTTGGCGCCGTTGCCGGGGATTGGTTTTGATTTAATCAGTTTGTTTCTCTATGCCTACATCTCATTGTGCAGGTACTCTAATTTAAAACCCGGAAATTAAAAAAAAAAGTATGATTTGGAAATGAACACTCCTTGCACTGAAGACCAACTTTCTGAGCTAGCTCAGTTAGTTATGATGATCGAAAGTGACCAAAGTGTGCAGTCCACACCTCTTCTTTGCGATTTTTGTGCCCAAAATGGACATCATTCCGACACGTGTCCATATTTACAAGGAGAATGGGAAGAAGTGCAAGATAAGGGAAGCTACTACTGGTCAAACCAATGGAGTTATGATAAGCCTCAACATGATCAATGGTGGGACAACAACCAAGTTTGGGAAAATAACCATTACCAAAATCCATACCAAACATGGGGAAATAACCAATACCAACCAACTCCACTGTTCCTAGAACCCTATCCTTACCCTCCTCAACAAACTGAAACGCCAAGCATGTCCTTAGAGGACATTGTGAAAAGCATTGCCACTTCTACCCAAATTTTCCAAGAAACAACTCAAGCTAGCCTCAAAAGCTTAGAGCAACAAATAACACAAATTGCTCAATCATTGAGTATAGTGGAAGCTCAACACATATTACCATCTAAAGAGAGCCCATGTCATAACACATGTTGCATTCCTTTGAAAGATGAGAAAACTTTTGATGGCTCAAGAGTGTTATATGAAGAAGAGGAAGAAGAAGTAGAAGTGGAAGAGGTTGTTAAAGAAGAAGAAGAAATTGAAAAAGCTGACAATGAAACTATAGAGGAAGTGATATGGGTTAATGAAAGAGAGGTTGAGCCACCCACTACCATTGAGAAACTAACTCCATTGGTAGACCAACCACAAGAGATGGAAGCGATAAATTTGTCGGACTCTTCAAAGGATACGTATCACAAGAAAGAAGACGCCCAACTGGTCACCTACTCAAAAACCATGTCAAAGAAGGAAGAGTTGGTCACCTTAATGAACAAGTACAAGAAAGAATATGGTTGGATGATTGCTATTATCAAAGGTTTGAGTCCGATATGGTTCTCCCGTAAAAAGAAAGTCAAATACAAGAAAAGAGTCTCAATGGAGGTGTGGAAATTAAAAAATGTCGACACAGGGAAAATTTACAAGGTTAATGGACATCGATTGAAGCCATTCAATGAAGTTTTTGATTCAAATGTCCAAGATGTCGTCCATTTGGACGCCCCAAAGTGTTAAAGTGAAGTTTGGAGGCGTCTCGCCAAAGACGTTAAAGAATGGCATTTTTGGAAAGCATTGTGTTTTTGTGTTTTTAATTTGAATAAATGAGTTTGGAAGACATTTTTGGGATTCAAAAGAGTTGTTTTGAAGAAATCAAGAGTTTCTAGGTGTTTGGGGCTGTCCGAAGCAAGAACGGGTGAAAAACGAAGAAAAATGAAGCGAAAATGAAGATCAGCATCAGCGGGTTGCGCGACCCGCGTGCTGTTGCGCGGGTGGGTTGCGCGACCAGGTGTGATGAAGCGACATTGGCCCAAGACTTAACTGCAAGGTCTGCGCGACCCGCGTGCTACTCTGCGCGACCCGCGCACTGTGCTGGGCAATTTGGGCTATTTTTGGCTATTATTTGATCAAGTGTTGACCAAAGGTTTTAATGAGTTGACCTTTTGACTTTTCTTGACCAACATTGACCTAAATTGACCCTTTTTGACCCATAGATTAAAATGTTCAGCTTCCCTTCTTCTTCATTTAATCATCTTGACCTCCCACTCCATTCCTCTCATATAACCTTCCAGCACCCACCTCGCCGGAAAATTCAAGATTGTCGGAGTTCTATTGGTCGTAATTTCACGAAACCACCACCACAGACATCTCCCATCATCCAATCCTCCGATTTAGGTCATTTTTTCCCTTACCTTAAGCATTGAGGACAATGCTTGTTCTTAAGCTTGGGGTGGGGCATTTCATTTTCCTTTTATTTTTTTCATGCATTTTTAATTAGGTTGCATAACATTTTAGTTTTAAGCTAATTTTCATTCATTTTTTTAAAATCCAAAAAGATTTTATTTTTTTTTCTTTTTCACCTTTTATATTTTTGCATAACATTTAGCTTAGGCATTAACATTCATGCATTTTTGTTGTCCGTTTATTCTCACCCCCTGGATGCCATGGAATAGGTTCACAGTTATTGTATCATTATTGGTCCAGGATCTTGTTGTTATCTCACCCATCGAACGGGGACCATTAGCTGTAGTTTGGGATCTCATACTTGGGATCAGATGCTGGTAGCTTAAAGGGGTAAGTGATCATGGACAGGTAGTTTTCATGAAGAATTATGCATACAATACTAATGACTGTAGGATATTCTATAGCAATGGATGTCTTAGCCTTGCGGTCACTACCGCCGAGAGGATCACACTTGATCATGTTTGAACCGTTAGGATGAAGCACTAGTGCTTGTCCCCGAGTAGAATCCATATCCGGTCTCTTTACATCACCATATCTTTTTGCGATTTTCTTAGGATTTTAGAGAAGTCTTTTAGTCCGCATGTGGACATTTTCATTATTTTTGAAAAAAAAAATCACAAATTTGAAAAGGAGCTTACATTTTATCTTTATGCTCCACACATGGTCATTTTCTCGCTTAGACCATTCGGATTATATTACTACTCTTTCGGTTCCACTTACACACTTTAGGAACCAAATTTTGAGTCAAAGGGTTGTTATTACATTACCTTCAAGTATGTTAAAAAAAAAAAAAAAAGGCAGGCAAATTCCCAGCTGCAGAAATCTAAGAAGGGTGACCGGTTCAATTATTGAACTAAATTTTCTAACATTTTGGTCACCCGGTGTTTGATATTTATTTATTTAGGTATGTTTTATTGTATATAGATCGAGTTGTTTTTCGCAAATTGGTGATGTTAGGGAGACTGTCGAGTCAGATACTACGGGAGGTTTGGGCCAACACCAAGTGATCCGATTCCTACAACGGTGCCCGAGCGATTAAACCTAGTTACACATGAGAGAAACCGGAAAACGTGAGATCAGAGTGTACATTTAAAGAAGAACTCCACCCGAGCCCATCCAGCTGCTTTCTCCCTACTACAGATATTCTTCATTGTATGAATGTTCCATTGAGGCTACGACTGCTCATCCCTCCTTACTCACCTAAAGGAGTTGTCCTGGCTATGGTTTATGGTACCATTGTCATCGGATGAAAAATTCCTGAGGTAATAGCAAGATCAATTCTGACCATGTTGACTAACGGTGATCAGGTTCTGCGGCTCTATCCATTCTTTTTATTTTCTCTAGGATAGTTCATCCCAAGTTCATTTTAGTCTTGTCTTACTTGAGGACAAGTAAGGTTTAAGCTTGGGGTGATTTGATAGTTAGTTTTGTTTACTTCTTTTTATAGTTTATTTTAGCATATTTCATTCATAATTTAGATAATTTCCATGCATATTTTCCCTTTTGTTATTTTATGACTATTTCGGGTACTTTCGAATCTTGTGAGCATAATTGCAGGTTTTCGGGTCTAGCGGAGCTGGAGTGTTCGGGACGTATGGGAAGCGATGAGATTTGGTAGACAAAAATGATGTTAGGCTTGGTGATTGTGGAGATGATGCATGGAGCGAGCTTGATGGTTATTTGAAGGCTTGGAGAGAAATAAACATTTAAATTTGCAAGATGCGGGAGTGTATTCAAGCATGCATAGATTATTAATCGGGCGAGTTTACGAGCTATGAATCATTTGGAGAAGTCAAATTGGGCTTAAAATGAAGAAAAACTTGAAGAAAATGGGCTAGGAGGTGATTGGATTCGATCTGGGCTAAGTGGGCTAAGCTATGGGGGCCCAAAACCTCAAAGATGTTACATCCAGGGACCACCCGCGCAACCCACCCGCGCAACAGCACGCGGGTCGCGCAAGGCTCTGCAGGGGTAATTTCGGAAATCCATTTGAAAGGCTATTTGAGGAAGGTTGGTGCCCATCTTTTGGAGACTCTTAGACATCCGATTTTTGGAGATTCTCTCTGGAGTTTTGAAGACTTTTGAAGGCCAAGAACACTTGAAGAACATCATATTTTTACCTCTTGATTCTTGCTTAATGTTTGGTACAATTTTCTCTAACTTTGTTTCTTTGGGTTTAGCCATGCTTGGCTAAACTAATTTTGGTTGACTTTTGGTTAATCCTTTGAACTTTTGTTGAATGTTGAAGAATCCATGAACATGTTCTTAAATCTTTATGGGAATGTTTTGTGTTTTAACATCTTATCACTACTTGTATGTTTTAGTTCATGAGTTTAAATGTGTTTGTGGTGATTAGTTGGCTAATTTTTTGATTAAGTAAAGGATCCTCAAATTAGCAAGCAACAAATGATTTTTGTGTTGTTTTTGCTTCACACAATCATAAAAACATTTCCTCCAACATGGTGGTGAAAGCATTTGACCCCTCTTGGATTTGGTGACTTTTTGGTTCTTAATGCTAGTTGACTTTCACTAATTACATGCTATTTGGAATTAGTGACTTTGACTAAGGAAATTGTTATGAGCTTCTCTAGCCATTTCAACAATTAAGAAAAGTCTAGGTAATCTCAAGCTCCTTGGATTACTATAGCCAAATTAAGGATTTAAATCAAAGTATTGCACCATTGGATTCTAATGATATGTTCATCAAAAGTCAAAGTGAGGAAACTTTAAGTCAACCATCTCTCCCTTATTGATTTTACATCAAACTCTTATTTTTGTTGCATTTGTCTATTTAAATCATAGTTAAATCTAGTTTGTTTCAAGTATTCCAAAACACCAAAACCCCCCATTTTATTTTTATTATCATTTTACAAGTATTTTTACAAAGAGATTTTTCATAGAGGTATAAATTGAACCAATCTCCGTGGATTCGATCCCTTTACCACTATACACTATTTTAGTGTGTAATATTTAGGGTTATTATTTGTGTTGGCCTCGACAACCACCACCAGACACTCACAAATGTCACACACGAAACCTCTCTCAATCGTTTTCACTTTATCTCTCTCTATTTAGAATCTCTCCCAAAACTCCCTTTGTATGAGAAATCTCTCTAAGTATGTGAAATCTCTCCCAAATCTCTCTTTGTAAGAGAAATATCTCTAAGTATGTGAATTCTCTCCAAAAAATCTCTTTGTATGAGAAATCTCTCCAAGAATGTGAAATCTCTCCCAAAACTCTCTTTGTATGAGAAATCTCTCCAAGAATGTGAAATCTCTCCTAAATCTCTCTAAGTATGTGAAATCTCTCCCAAAACTCTCTTTGTATGAGAAATCTCTCCAAGAATGTGAAATCTCTCCCAAAACTCTCTTTGTATGAGAAATCTCTCCAAGGATGTGAAATCTCTCCCAAATCTCTCTTTGTATGAGAAATCTCTCCACGAATGTGAAATCTCTCCCAAATCTCTCTCAAAAGTTCCTTAAACTTTTTATAGTCTTTGGGGCCATCCCGACCCTTAACCGGGTCAAAAACAGCTTGAAACGAGGTAAAAACGACAAAAATGGACTTAAGGAACCGAAACCCCTCTCAAGGAGCCGAAGCCTCTTAGGGCCGAACTCCTTGGACCGAAAGCACCAATGAACCGAAATCGGGACCAGCAGCCGAGACCGAATCTCGCTGCCCCAGCCGAAACCAAGACCTATAGCTGAACCTGAGAGCCGAGACCTGGAACCGAACCTGAGAGTCGAGACATGGAACCGAACCTGAGAGCCGAACCCGCCAAGAACAGAGACCAAGTCTCGGTCTTCCTTCCCCTTCTCTCGGTCCTCTTTCCACCACTCGGTCCTCCCTTCGCCTCTCGGTCCTCTCTTTTCTCCTCTCGGTCTTCTTCTCTCCTCTTGGTCCTTCTTTCCTTCTCTCGGTTCCAAGCACCAGAGGACCGAACCTCCGGCCAGAACTTCGGATTTTTGACATTTTTGGCCCATTTTCAATATTTTTCACATTTTGAGCCCGTTTCTCGAGATTTTAACGTGGGATTTTCACTCGAACTCGTATTTTAACATAATAAACCCTAAATATTCATAATTTAATCATATTTTCATGAAATCCTTATTTAAATAATAAAATCTAATGGGTGAATATTTAAGGTGGAGTGTTGACTTTGCTTTATCTTATGACACAAGCAACCACTCCCATACCCACTCCATGTCACTATTCACCATCAGCCTTTACCTAGTCACTTCATTGTACTTTTCCCACATTTTTCCAACCTCACATTGGTCAAAGGCTAGAAAAGTCTCCTCTCTCCTCACACTTAAATCATTCTCTCACTTTTCCACCAAGAACCACACTCCAAACTCTCTCATGTTTCTCTCTCAAATTCGAGAACTTCAAGGCATACTCCAAGACATTTCTCCTTCATTTAGTAAGTATCATCATCTTTCTTATGATTATTACACATCCACCTACTCAAAATCATAAATTGCTTACACATACATCATCACATTCTTGTTAGATCTTCGAATCTTCAAGTGATACTTCAAGTGTTCTTGAGTTGAACACTTCTCTTCTTCAACACTCATCTACTTAAATCACTCAAGGTGAGTTCATACCCCTACATTTTCATGTTTTCTCAACTTTTCAGGGGGGGGGGGGGGGGGAATACAAGTTAAAACATCAAGAACATAACTAAACTTTTCTAACAGCCTTCATCAGAAAAGTTCAACTCCATTCACGGACCATTTTGGGAAACTTAAACATTTTTGTTTTCAAAACTGTACAAGGTGCAAGTAATTCAAGTTCTTAGCTTTAAAATGACTACTTAAACATCTCCATACAATGTTTCTACAATTTATGGTGATTTTTACAATACTGCCTATCATTTCAAACACCAATCCGGACCAGTGTGTGATTATGGACTTTTTCACCCAAGTTGGAGGTCATTAAAAATCATGATAAAAATTATGAGTAAACTAGACACATTTTGGGAACTCTCAGAATTTACGGATTTAGTTTTCGACTTCGTATGATTTTTCTATGACTTTTCTAAAACAATGCAGAAAGGTTAAATTTAGTTAACAACGTATAAATTTCATAACACTTTGTATTATGTTGAGCAAAGCGTATAACCATAAGTTCTAATTATTGAATGTGTTTCCTTGTTAGTTTATCATCATAAACTAAAACTTAGTCATTCATGATAAGATTATTCATTCATTTAGAACAGGTATATTAAGCTATAATAATAAGCATAGTTTAATGGATCCATAACACTAATGCATTTTCATAAAAGAGTTCTTATATATTACAAACGTTTTGGATAAACTATAATAGGTATAGTTTATGATACATCACATAACACACTCGTACAAAAAGGGTACATTCATACAGAAAGGTTTTACACTCACGCACACTACACGTAAACTTGTTAACCTAAATTGTGAGACAATCTCTTTCCGTACGTCCGAGTGCGGGATATAATTCCTGGTAGTTATAATCAGAGTCTCCTGGAGGGAGAACGTGATAGTTGTGTATAGATCTATATTGTGTTTGACACCCCACACCTTGCTGCTAGCTACAGTGGGACCTGCAGGTCTACAGGTGACAAATGTCATTTCAGTTTTGCGACGCCTGAGAAACGTCGTGGCAGGTTCATTCCGTCATAGTATGATTATAGTGACTCACATAGGGATATAACAATACATAAAGTTTACGGGATTTTTATAAAACCTAAATGGGTTTTATGTCGATTTAAAATCACTTTTTATGTCAATAAGTACAGATATTACTGTACACTTTCGGTTTTGGTAATTATGACTACAAATCATTTGAAACCACATTTATATCTTTAAGTATGGCCAATACTTGTTATTTCTCGGTCCTGGGATTTAGGACTACATATACATAAAGTATTAACAAACATAAGAATTTACCGGAATTTCATTTAATTCAAGCGCGTTTATGTTGATTTAAACACATATCATTTTCTATTAGTAAGAGAGGTTACTTATACATTTTGGTCTTCGGTTATAAGACTACATTACACAGATTTTAAAGAAAATATCGGATTTTCTGGATACATATTCTAACGCTTTTACAAGGAAAACGGTTTACTTCTCTAACGAAATCTCTTATGAACTCACCAACCTTTGTGTTGACACTTTTTCAAAACTACTTGTATTCTTAGGAATTCAGTGAAACAGGAAATCAACAACGTTTTGAGGATGGGACGATAATTCGTCAAACAGTTCATTTTGTATCATAATGTAATTGATGTGAATCATGTAAACATATACTTTGTTGTAACTTTTTCAATTATATTTGTGATGGTTGTATTTACTTTGTGCACTATTATACTCGTTGTTGTGATACTCTACATGAAGTCCTCCCCCCCGGACGTTTCCGCCATCCTTGGTTTGGGGGTGTGACACGATGTTTGGTACTCGAATCATAACATCACTCCTCAATCTAATCCGATGTATGGTACTCGGACCATAACATCACTTTTCAATCCGCTACGATGCATGGTATTCGAACCATAATATCATTCCTCAATTTGCTCCGATGTATGGTACTCGGACAATAACATCACCCCTCAATCCGCTACGATGCATTGTATTCAAATCATAACATCACTCCTCAATTTTCTCCGATGTATGGTACTCGGACCATAACATCACTCCTCAATCCGCTACGATGCATGGTGCTCGAACCATAACATCACACCTCTCTCTGCTACTTAGAACCTTTAGAATACTCCCTATATCAAGTATGGATCCTCTGCTTTCGGTAGTACGGGCCCATACTACCTGCCACATTTACCCATACTCTCCACACGGACCATCCTAGAGCTCCTAAGTAGCTGCCCAATCTTCTCGTTCACCAATTCTGTCACTCGTGCTTACTCCTCCGCGAAATATTCTTCTCTACCAGCATACTTATCTGACTAGGGTCACTCCCTAGGCTCTTCCCAGGTTCCCACACTTCTCCACCATCAGCTGCTGAAGAACTCCTAATGATGCCAGCCATCTACCTCCTGAATATCTTCATATTCACTTAGTAGCTGCCTCCCATCATCGAGAGTTCCACAAAGCACGAAGCAAGCAGCATTCGAGCATCGAAGTACCTCCTCTAGCACGTAAAAACTCTTTAGGTTATTGTCCACTTGCTCTCTTTATACTCGGAGGATATCACTGAACTCAAACAATTTCACCCCACGTGTGCATCTGGCTACCCTCTTGGCCTGCTCCTCAAATGCTCATATAGATACCTCCTCTAGATTTCTCCTCTATTCGAATCCCCTAAAAGGATTCCTGCTGGACACTCTTACTCATCACATACTCAAAGTGCATCACCAATAATAGCAACTCCTAGGCTAAGGCATCACAAATCAGGCCACTCTAGTTCTAAAATGTGAATTACCTAGCCTGTCTCTAGCATGCATAATATCTCATAAAATGTCTCATAAATATCTCATAACACAAAAGTAAGGTATTTTGGGAAATCACCGTTCGGGCTCTGGCTGATTGTACACACTTCTCCTTCTCATTTTCTCTTTAAACTCTTATTCACTTTAGAATAATCATTTCTTTGAAAATTTTCTCAATTTCTCAGTTTGAGTCTAGATTTACCCGAAGGTGCACCCGAATCCCTCAAACCAAGGCTCTGATACTAACTTGTAACACCGTAAATTTAAAAAAAAAAATCATTTAAAATAATCATTTAATAGTTAAAACACTTTTCGTAGAAATCTCATTTCCGTTTAATTTACAAAACATAACTCCCTATTCAATTGCATAATAAACCAGGATCCTCAAAACACAACTCTTCCTCTAGTGTGTACAATCGAGCCGGTGTCGTCCCGTGATTATGAGAAAACCTGAAACACATAACACATAACACGGTAAGCACGAATCTTAGTGAGTTCCCCAAAATACCACACATAACACATACTAGCCACTCGAGGTTATAACTCTGTGGGCCCAAGGGCCCTAACTCTGTGGACCTTCTGGTCCTAACTCTGCAAACCTTCCGGTTCTAACTCTGGTATACTTTGATATACACACAGAATAAATCACATAGAAATAATGCAGTGCAACACATCATATAAATAACATACACTAACTCTGTCACATAACTCTAATTACCACTCAAGGTAAAGTATAGTGAGAAGACTCACCTCGGATACTCGGTAAACCTCTTACTCTGAAATACTGCGCTAGCCTCCACCTAATCACAAAAATAATTTCTCTAAGAAGGGTTAAAGACCATCCTACCCCTCTAATGGCTCATAAGTCCAACTACTAACTAAACCTTAAAAGTCAACAAAAGTCAACAATCGACATTGACCGGACTCGCCGAGTGCACTAGAGTGACTCGGCGAGTACATGCCTGTCTTCTTCGCCCTGGTCCTGACTTGACTTGCTAAGTCAACCTTAATATTCCATGGGTCGTCACAGATCGTGAGTCGTAGGGCAACCTGACTCGACTCGTCGAGTCCCTTATGGGCTCGGCGAGTTCCTCCCATTAAAACTCTCAAAAGATCTCTTGAGGTCAGATCTGCTTCACCAACCAGAAGATCCAACCTTCTAACACTCGAAAGTCATGTAAAGGTTCAAAATTTACGTTCATGCAATGCTTAGAAGACCAAAAATGAAGAATTAACCATTTAAATGGGGTTTTACTATCGAGGCTCTCATGAAAGCTCATAAAGCTGGAAGCTTGGGACCTTTTGGACCTCTCATGGTCCAGATCTATCATCTATACTCAAAGGGATCTCACATGCTTCACAATATAACTCAAAATTGTACAAAGGAAACCCTAGATTCAAGGAATCTATCAAATACACAAAATGGGAAGGAACTTGTACCTCAAAACGTGTATCTCTGTGAGAACAACACATATCCAAGCTCCACAATCAGCCTAGGTGGTTCTACCTCCTTCCTTCTTGCTAAAACACACAAGAAATGGTGAGTTAGCCTTCCTCTTGCACCACAAACGATCTCTCTGCTCTCTAGGGTTTCTCAAGGGTGAAGTGGACGCAAATGGAGGCCATAAAGGCCTTTAAGTAGGTCTCAAACTCCGGAAATTAGGGTTTCTCTAAACAGCGCTTACTCGGCGAGTCCCCCTCCTCGGACTCATTAAGTCCACTCATTATATCCATGGGGGAAACCCGACTCGACTCGGAGAGTTGGACCCTCAACTTGCCCAGTCTCTCCTTTAATCATAAGATTAATCTACACCATAATACCTCTAAAAACCCGGATGTTACAAATCAGACATCGGACTGGGATACCCAGGGTTTATCTGCATGCCGCCTTAACCCAACTGCTATTTTCGAGCCTCTGTGCCTACGTCTTACAGTCGGCCCACACCAGCTATATTGGCTTACAACATATAGCAGAACCACCTCAACCTATCCCACCACTATATGACTATCGTATGTAAGTTGTCGTGAGAAAAACCTAAATAATTCATTCATAAGTATTGAATGAGTACAAAAACAAAAATGACTTATTTTGCAACAAAAAGAATATTAAGGACTAAATGTGTACAAAAATATTAAGGAAAAAATGTGTACAAAAATATTAAGGACTAAATGTGTACAAAATGAGAAATACATTATCCTATTAAGTCATTTACCAGTAGGGATGTCAATGGGGGCAAACGGGACGGGGATTGCATCCCCCGCCCCCGCCCCCAAAATTTTCCCGTTCCCCCGCCCCTGCCCCCGCTCCCGAATTCCCCTTCTGACCCCCGCCCCTGCCCCCGTTCCCCCGCCCCCGGTTGATTTTAGGCTACCTGATTTGGGCTAAAAGAAGTTATTGTTTGGGCTAAAAGAAACTATTTTTTGGATAACAAATAGATATTTATAACATAATTTTACATGTTACAAACAACTTAAAAACATGTTTTTTGTTGAATTTTGTACGTAAAAATTATTTTATTGTTTATTATATTTATATAATTGATATATGTCAATTTATATAATTTATTAACTGCCCCCACGGGGGTTCGGACGTGACTACCAACCTCCGCCTCCGCCCCCGAAATCAAAACGGGGTTAACCTTGCCCCAGTCCACTTCTTCTCGTCACTCTCCCCTCTCAAGTCTGAAACTAGTCATCGTCGTCTACTCGTCGCTCCCATTACCGATTAACCAGAAATACCACAACGTTGTCACTCTCAATCGTCATCCGCCGAACATCAAATGCCATTCGTTGTCACTCTCATCAATCTCTGGTCAGTCGGTACTCATATTTGTTCAGTAGGCTCAATCGAAGTTTCAAACCCGCTCAATCCAAAGAGTATGTTCTTCTTTCTACCTCTTTTTCTAGTTGCTTTTCATCTCCAGTTTAGACGATATATTATTGACGTGGTCCCCTTATATGCTGCTTATGTTGATGCATTTTCCTAATTGTCTACACAATGAAGAAAAAGGCTTCGCGAGGAAGAAGCCCCAAATGTTAAATGTGTGGTGGATGTTACATAACCAGAAGTCGAAGCCGAAGAAGAAGCCCTGATTATCGAAAAGAATGCATCAGAAGAGGAAGATATGAAGATGAAAAGAGTAGAAGTTGAATTCGATCTCCCATCAGAAGCCGATCTCCAATCAGGTATATACAGATCTTTCTATTTCTATGGTGCAGTTAACTAAAATTTTTATAGGCTGACCCTAGATAGTGTGTAATGGAATTATGTAGAAGCGTTTCCCTTACCCTAAATAGTGTGAGTCCTCGAAGGAGTAGGAGTGCATCTCTAAGAAGGACACTTTTAAGGAGCAGAAGTCCAGCAAGGCGTATTCAGAAAGATCGGTCACCTCTTCCAAAAAGTTCTGATGCTAATGTGAGTATATCTAAATATATAATATTTTTTATAAATAGTTTAAGTGATGTTGATTGATTGTTTTGAATATTGGTTTGCAGGAATGAGAGTTGGAGACGCTTGGATGAACATGAAATGAAAGCAGTGTTCTGCTATGTTGTTGACACGTCATGCCTGCTGAACAAAAGTCCTAAAAGTTTTAAGGTTCTATAATTAAAATAAATGCACATATGCTCCCCTAAAAATCGGTAATTTGATGCTAGTAAAATGCTGATATATACAGTACTGAGTTTGACACATTGTGCTATCTCATTTTACTCTTTCATTTTACCATTTAGTTGTTTACTGACATTGTTTTTTGTTTAAATTTTATGATTATCAGCTGGAAAGTCTTTAGTTATGATTGATTATATGACTTTGATTTATTTTGGCAATATTTTTTTATGATTGCAGCAAAGTTTGTTCCGGTTGGGTATGTGATCAAGAAGCTTCAGATCATGATGACTATTGTTGATAATTTTGTTTCTGTATCAACGCTTATTAAAGCTTCAAATCTTTTTCGTTATTCCAGAAGTTATATGATTGATTAGTTTGCTAATGTGACTGGTTTTGTGATTGCAAAGTTAGATGATGTTGTTGTTGCTGTTTTGTGATTTTATTTATTTATTTTTTTGCTCTTTTGAGACTTTATGTTTTGTTGTTTTGTAGTTTGTTGTGGACTTGTTAAATTCCATTTGTTGCTGTTTTCCTGTTTTGAGATCATGTTTTTTTTAATTGTTTTTCTTTATATCTTGAATTCCAATTACTTATAAAAGTTAATTTCAATGGCATGTATAAAATAAAAAATTTTAATATTCAAAAAACCAGGTACTCGGAACCGGTCTTGGCGGTTCTGGGAGCGGTTCAAAAATACTAGGAACTGGTGTAAGTGGTTCCGGCTCCAATACCAATAATTTCAGAACCGCCAATTCCGGCAGCGGTTCTAGTTCCGACTAAATTGGCGGGTACCCAATTAAGCTCATCCCTAATTAGAGCCCATGTGAAGTTTTATAATTTATAAAAAATTTATACATATCAGATTCACATGAAAGTCTTAGCTAAAATTTTGAAAAAAAAATTACTTTTCTACATCCATTTTAATCTATATTTAAAGAGTATAATTTTTTTATGAATTTTGATATATTTATGAACATAAACATCCAAATCAATAACAAATCTATATGAACAAGTGGTTAAAATGTTAAATAGATGTTGTTAGAACAAATTAGAAAAGTTATAAATTGGTCGATCATTAAAAATGTAAATTTAACATAAGAAAATGTAGCACTCTAAATTTTCAATTAAATTTTTCGTTTTTAAATCCACACAAAAACACAGTTAAACATTTCTCAACCCAATTTGTAAATTATTCCAGACACAAAACAATAAATTGTTTGACAATATCCCAGAATCCTCAAAAACACAATCAACTAGCTGGTGTGTACAATCATACCGGCACTTTCCTGCGATCCTGAGAGGTACCTGAAACATATTTCACACAATATTGTAAGCACAAAATTTCTGAGAATACCTGAAACACATTTCACACAATAATGTAAGCACAAATCTTAGTGAATTCCCCAAAATACTACACACAAATAATTAGTCTCTCATGGCTATATCTCGATAAGGACCCTCCGGTCATGTGTCTCAGTGAAGACCCTCCGGTCTCACAGCTCGGGTCGAACCCTCCAGTCTTGTATCTCAGTGAAGACCCTCCGGTCTCACAACTCGATTTGGACCCTGTGGTCCTAACTCAGTAAGGAATAGAATAATATACAACATAAATCACAAAGACAGAATGCATAATATCACATAACTCAGTATAAGCACATAAGACCCTCCAGTTAATAACTCAGATAAGACCATCCGATCACACAGTATTACCACTCAGGTAAGTATAGTGAGAAGACTCACCTTGTAAGTAAAGCAAGTAGGTCTCGTACTCAACGGTAGGTCTAGAATTTGCCTACATGTATCATAATCATCTCTAATTAACAATTTATAATAACAACTCCAAAGATGCTAAGCTAACTCCTTTACTAACTCTAGGAAAGGGTGAAAGACCATTTTACCCCTCTATGGTCTCCTAAGTCCATAACTTGACGAAATCCTAAAAGTTAACGGAAGTCAACACTCAAGTCAATAGTCCATAACTATAATTGGTATGTACCTGACCCGAGAGTAGTATAGTCCATTTTGGGTTGTATATCACCAGGACAATTTGAGGATGGATATTTGAGTAAGAGATTATTTATGATTTATTAATATATTATAAGTTCTAATATACTAATATGAAATCATATTATTTAATTAGTATTGATCAAGAATTAATTTGGAATTAATTTAGTGATCAAAAGAGACTAATTAAATTAACGGGGACTGGTTATGTAAATCAATGATGAATATATGGTTTGGGCTATTGATCCATGATGGGCTAAGTTTATGTAAGTTTCCATGAAGAGTTAGCACACATGAAATTAGGATCATAACCCAAAGTGTATGGATTAGGGTTTACCCATGACTACTAGATTCTTACATATATATACATAACCCCATGGCTAAAATCGGTTACAACATGTGTTCTTGGAGTTCATAACCGATTGGTGTGCCTAGTAATCTCTCTCAAGTCATCCAATTTTTCAAGGGTTTGTTGTGAACCTTTTGAGGCATCACATTTGTCACACCCCCAAACCAGACGGCGGGAACATCCGGGGGCTTGTGTGTGACTTCATCTTGTAATATCATCACAATGTATATAATTGAAACAAGACAACACTATCATCATACATATCAAAATACAACCAACATTGTTTACATCAAGTATAGTATCATAAGCTACATGCCAAAATATTCAATGTATGATGATAACAAAATTCAACAAATTCCACATGTTCTTGTAGACCCTTCTCCTTAACGATTCCCTGAGAATACAAGTTATTTTAAAAACGTCAACATATATAATATTGGTGTGTTCATAAGCATGTTCGAATGACAAGTTTTGTATTATTAGTAAAAAACCAGAAAATCTGATATTTTCTGAAAAGTAGTTTGAACGTGATGTGTCAAAATCAAGTATTAATGCATGTGTGTTTTGTGTTTTTTGGAAGGTATATAAAGATGTAATCCGATTAAAAATCCAGAATTTTCTGTTGTAAGTAAAAGGTATTGTTTAACTGTATATTACTCCAGAAAATCCTATATATTTTTGTTTATAAAAGTGTTGTGGTCTCAACCCTAAGACCGAATATCAGTGTATGTATGTTTTCGTATCAACAAGATTTTATAGGTGTTCCATAAAATTATGTTGGAGAGGATCTCTAGGTGAGCCGTTTTAACCATATTTGATTATGACAAATTCGCCTATCATGGCGTTTTCAAGCGCCGGCTTGATTAAGGTAAGGTTTGTCACCATAGACCGGCCTAGTCTAACTATAGCGAACAGCTCAGGTGTAGGGTGTCACCCCGTATATATCTATACACAAACTCTCACTCTGTAACGCTCGTAGATCCGAGCTAGTCAATTTAGAGATAATAGGGGTCGAAAACGACTTTTCGACAAAAGATTATTTAGAATAAATAATCTTAACCAAGTTGTAGAATATGTGTCAAGGGTTTCGTATATATAAAGAGCGCCGAAATCCGAGTTATAATGAAGAAGTTATGACCCGTCGAAGTTTCGCGACGGAACCGGCACGACACCGGGGAGACGTAAATAGTGAGTTTATGATAGAGAGACTTTTAGCCTTAGTGATCTAAATGAAAGTCATAGAAAATGTAACCTGAGAGCGTCCATAAAAAGAACGCCCAAATCTAACTTCGTATGAGGAAGTTATGATTTTTCTGAGATTTGGCTTCACAGTGCATGACCCGAAACTCGAATTTTAGTTCGAGCAGTTTTTGGCTTACGCCCGAGTTTTTGGCTTGCACTAGGAAGTCTTTTCTGGCCGTGAAAATGGAGATGTCACACACCCTCCCTCCAGGAGACTCTGGTTATAATTACATGCTACGATCATACACTCTAGAGGTGTTAACCGACATGTCTCACTAGATCCTTAACTGTGTTTATGCGAATATCATATTATGTTATGTATAATGTTTTTCCGAGTACGTTTTATGTATGAAATGTCCAACGAGTATGTATGTGAACATACGAGGCCCAAAGGACATGTAGAAGGACAACTAAGGCCCACTAAACATGTAAGTTGTTTTCAGGCCCAATAAGCATGTAAATGGACCACTAAGACCCAATAAACATGTAAGTTATTTCCAGGTCCAATAAGCATGTAAATGGACCACTAAGGCCCAATAAACATGTAATGTATAATCCAGGCCCAATAAGCATGTAAATGGACTACTAAGGCCCAATAAACATGTAATGTATAATCCAGGCCCAATAAGCATGTAAATGGACCATTAAGGCCCAATAAACATGTAATGTACATACTAGGCACAATAAACATGTAAATGGACCACTAAGGCCCAATAAACATGTAATGTATAATCCAAACCCAATAAGCATGTAAATGGACCAATAAACATGTAATGTATAATCCAGACCCAATAAGCATGTAAATGGACCAATAAACATGTAATGTACGTATTAGGCCCAATAAACATGTAACCGATGTATTTACTTCATTTCTTATTACATTGTTTGCTTTAGCTCGATTGTTTTCCGAAATTACATAAAAAGCCCACCTTTTGTAATGATGACATTTTTGGCCCATTAGGCCGAAAATTTACAATTTAGGCCTATTTTTGGTAAAATTGACATTTTATGTTCCTTAAGACCAAAAGTTTTCATTTATGGGTTTATTCCAAATAAAATGACATTTTTAGCTCACTTTTGTTAAAAATTACATTTTTGGCCCAATGTCATGAAAATTGACATTTGCGGCCCAATTTGATAAAAGTTTACTTTTTCGGCCCAATTTAATAAAATTGGCATTCTCAGTCCTTTTTAACCGAAAAACAACATCTTTGGTTCAAATTTGTTTAAAATGACAATTTAATCCACAAAAGTCAAAATTTTACAAATTTAGCCCATGAAATCGTGAAGGCCCGATTTGAGGCCCATTTTGTGAAAATTCACACTTTTGGACCTTTTAAAACCATAATTATTGTAAGATCCATTTTTTAATTAAAAATGACTCTTTTTGAACCTTTTAAAAACCTTGAGTTAACATAAAAACCTCACCTTTTGTTTATTTTGTCAAAAATGGCCCTTATCACGATTTTATTTAGTTTTCTAGTGTTCTTCCACATGTTTTCATCTTCCACTTCGTAGTATGTTACATGTAACGATTTTAGTTTGTAAATTTCACCATGATTAGTGAATATTTTGAGTTTTGTGATGTTTCAACAAGTTTTCATAGTATAAATCACATAAAACACACATACATGCATAAACACATAGATCTAACACAAAAAAACTTGTATCCTCCCCTAAAAATAATATAAAACCGAAATCAAGGGGGGGGTATGAACTCACTTTGGGTTGTTGTTCTCGGTTTGATGAAGAAATGGGAGGAGATGATGTGGTTTTCGGCCTTGAGTGCTTCTTTAGAAGGAGTTTCGAAACTTTGATGGTCCTAGGAAGCTAGAACACGAAATGAAGCCATGTAAGGGAGTGTTCTTAGCTTAAAAATGGAAATCAATGACTTATGTATGATGACAACTTACAAAGTAGATGATACTTGTTGAAAAGCTCTTGGAATCACACCCAAGATCACGAAAATGGCAAAGGAAATGAGGGAGTTTCTCCTTGAGCTTAAGAGGATTTGTGAGAGAGTTTGAATAATTTTGAAGTGAGATGTGGAGAGAGGGGAGGTATCGACCGATAATAAGAGAAGAGAGAGAAAGAGAGAGAGAGAGAGAGAGAGAGAGAGAGAGATGTTGAGGTGATGTTGCATGGAAGTCCACCATGAAAAGATTATGTGTCACTTGCTAGATTAATCTCCTTTTTTTTCGTTAATTGGGCTGAGAATGGGCTAAAGAAAAATAGAGATGAAATGGTTTTGGCCCTTCCTAGGGATTAGTTCGAATTTATGGAGCTCAAATAATATTTTTTGGCCCATTGGGCCCTTATGAGGGTTCATGGCCCAATGAAGCCCATTTAAATTGGTTTACGGCCCTTTAGGGCAAATGAAATCATTTATAGCCCAACATGGCTCATTAGAGATAAAATGAATTATTCTAGGCCCACATGGACCAAAATACCTGAGTTTCATGAATGTGGGTCTAATTTGGGCCCAAATAGGTTTCATTGGCCTAAAAATTACCAAATTGAAATTTTATTGGTCCATTAAGCCTAATAAGAGGATCCTAGTCCATAATAATCATGAACCAAGATTTTTAGGGTTTTTAAATCTGTAGTTGAGCATATGAGATGTTTTGTATTAAGTTTTGAACTTCAATCAAGAGTCTGGATTCAATTGGATGATTATAAGGTATGATATTCACTTAGAGCACCTGCCTTACAATAGATGATGTTTGTATAAGAATAGAATTTCCTAGCTAAAATGCTAGTTGTGACATCATCCCCCCGTTTGAGGGAATTTCGTCCCAAAATTCTTTCGAAAGATAGAATCATGAATGAGAGAATAAGTGAGGGTACTTCTGCTTGATATGGTCTTCGCGTTCCCATGTGAATTCCGGTCCATGCTTAGTGTTTCATCAAACCTTTACAATCGGAATGTGGCTCTGTTTTGTACGCTTCACCTCCCTATCCATTATCTTGATTGGTTCTTTGATGAACAGGAGATTCTCGTTTATTTCAATCTCTTCTAGAGGAATGACAAGAGTTTCATATGATAAACACTTCTTTAAATTCGAGACGTGGAACACGGGGTGTATATTGCTGAGCTCCGCAGGTAGCTGCAACTTATAAGCCACTGGACCAATTCGAGCAAGAATTTCGAATGGCCTAATATATCGTGGGTTTAGTTTTCCCCGGTTCCCAAAATGGATCATCCCTTTCCAGGGAGAGACTTTCAATAGCACCCGATTTCAGACTTAAAATTCACGAGGCTTTCGCTGTTTGTCAGCATAGCTCTTTTGTTGGTCTCGCGATGCTTGAAGTCGGGATTTGATTTGGATTATCTTTTCTGTCGTTTCTCGAATGATTTTTGGCCCTGTGAGAGTGCTGTATGGTGATTATCCTTTTGAAAGTTGGGTGTCACCCACCTCAGCTCATCATAGAGGCGATCTGCATTTGCAACCATATAAAGCCTCAAAAAGAGCAACCTTGATGCTGGTGTGATAACTGTTGTTGTATGAGAGTTCAACCGTAGGCAAGTGGGTATCCCATGACTTGCCGAAATCAATCACGCAGGCTTGGAGCATGTCTTCGAGTGTTTGGATGGTTCGTTCTCTTTAGCCATCGGTTTGAGGGTGGTAAGCAGTGCACATGTCTAGTTGTGTTTTTATTACTTTCTGAAGCGATTGCAAAAATCGTGAAATAAATCTACTTTCTCGATTTGAGATAATAGACACTGGCACCCCATGAAGTCTTAAGATTTCTTTGTTATAGATTCACATCAACCTTTCCATCTTGTAAGATTCCTTCATTGGAAGGAAATGGGCAGATTTGGTTAACCTATTGACGATTACCCAGATAGCATCCAAACCGTCTTCCGTCTTAGATAATCTGGCTACAAAGTCCATAGTAATCCTTTCCCATTTCCACTCGGGTATTACTGGTTGTTGTAATAGTCCCGAGGGCCTTTGGTATTCCACTTTAACCTTGGCACAAGTGAGACATTTTCCTACGTAATTGGCGATCTCTACCTTCATATTTAGCCACCAATAGTATTTTTTAATGTCCAGGTACATCTTATCCGAACCCGGATGAATGAAATATCGCGTCTTGTGGGCTTCGTTCATGATCATTCTTATGAATCCCTCAATTTTAGGGACCCAGACTCTGTTCATGAAATAATAAGCTCTGTCCTCCTTGTTTTCAAGGCTTTTATCCATCCCACGCAGTGTTTCATTTGCGATGTTCTCCGGTTTCAAAGCATCTGTTTGGGCTTCCTTGATCTGCGAGGTTAGGTGGGATTGGATGATTATAGATAAGGTTTTCACTTGGCGAACTGAGTATTCCTTTCTGCTCAGGGCATCAGCTACCACGTTAGCCTTGCCTGGGTGGTACTTGATCTCAAATTCGTAATCATTTAGCAGCTCAACCCATCTTCGCTGTCTCATGTTTAACTCTTTTTGGTTTAGAATGTGTTGGCGGCTTTTGTGATCGGTGAAGATGGTGGACTTTGTACCATAGAGGTAGTGCCTCCAAATATTTAAGGCGAAGACCACTGCCCCCAGCTATAGATCATGTGTGGTGTAATTTACTTCATGCGTCTTTAGTTGCCTAGATGCGTAAGCTATCAACCTTCCATGTTGTATAAGGACACAACCTAACCCTTGATTCGAAGCATCGCAGTAAACTACGAAGTCTTCGGTTCCCTCCGGTAAGTATAGCACTGGTGCACTATAGAGGGCTTGCTTCAAGGTTTGGAAGGTAGCCTCTTGTTTTTTCGTCCAGTTGAAAGGCACACCCTTTTGTGTTAATGTGGTGAGGGGTTTGGCTATCTTGGAAAAATTTTGGATAAACCTTTGGTAGTAGCCTGCGAGACTAAAGAATTGATGGATTTCTATTGGTGTTTTCAGAATCGACCAGCCTTCAATGGCTTTGATCTTGGAAGGATCTACATGAATCCCTTCCTTACTGACTACATGAACAAAAAAGATTACACCGCGGAGCCAGAACTCGCATTTGGAGAGCTTTGCATATAACCTTTCAGCTCTTAGGGTTTCCAAGATTTGACAGAGGTGTTGAACATGCTCTTCTTTGCTTTGAGAGTGGATAAGAATATCATTGATGAAGACAATCAAGAGATCATGTGTGGTGTAATTTACTTCATGTGTCTTTAGTTGCCTAGATGCGTAAGCTATCATCCTTCCATGCTGTATAAGGACATAACCTAACCCTTGATTCAAAGCATCATAGTAGACTACGAAGTCTTCGGTTCCCTCTGGTAAGGATAGCACTGGTGCACTACAAAGGGCTTGCTTCAAGGTTTGGAAGGCAGCCTCTTGTTTTTTCGTCCAGTTGAAAGGCACACCCTTTTGTGTTAATGTGGTGAGGGGTTTGGCTATCTTGGAAAAATTCTGGATAAACCTTTGGTAGTAGCCTGCGAGACCCAATAATTGATGGATTTCTGTTGGTGTTTTCGGAATCGCCCAGCCTTCAATGGCTTTGATCTTGGAAGGATCTACATGAATCCCTTCCTTACTGACTACATGAACAAAAACGTTTACACTGCGGATCCAAAACTCGCATTTGGAGAGCTTTGCATATAACCTTTCATCTCTTAGGGTTTCCAAGATTTGACAGAGGTGTTGAACATGCTCTTCTTTGCTTCGAGAGTAGATAAGAATATCATCGATGAAGACAATCACGAAATTATCAAGGAATGGGCGGCAAACTCAATTCATGAGGTCCATAAATGCAGCGGGGACATTTGTTAGACCGAAGGGCATCACAACAAATTCGTAATGTCCGTATTATGTTCGAAAAGCAGTTTTTGGAATGTTCTCATCCTGGACTCGGAGTTGATGATAACCGGATCTCAGATCTATTTTTGAGAAATAACTAGCTCCTTGAAGCTGGTCAAATAGATCATCGATTCATGGAAATGGGTATTGATTTTCATGGTGAGCTTGTTTAATTCCCTATAATTGAGGCACATTCTGAAGGATTCGTCCTTTTTCTTGAAAAACAAGACCGAAGCTCCCAAGGCAAGAAGCTTGGTCGAATGAACCCTTTGCTCAGCAGCTCACTTAGTTGGCTGGATAACTTCTGCATTTCGGCGGGAGCTAACATGTAAGGTGAGTTGGCAATTGATGTTGCTCCTGATATTAGGCCGATTCAGAATTCGACCTATCCTTTCTAGGGGTATTCCCGGAAGGTCTTCTGGAAATACATCTGGGGAGTCGCATGCCACTGGGATGTCTTTAATGTTTACTTCTTCTTTGGTCTTATCCACAACAATTGCGAGGAATGCATAGTTCTTCTTATGTAGGAGCTTTTATGCCTTAATGCACGAGATAAGGTGAAGATTGGTGCCATGTTTATCACCATAGATTATTAGGGTTTCGTGATTGGGAAGATGAAGGCGAACGGCCTTCTCGCGACACAGAATATCAGCATGGTGGGGGCTTAACCAATCCATGCCGATTATCACATCAAAACTCCTAATATTTACCGACATCAAGTCTATTTGAAAGGAGTGATTGTTTAGTGTTAATGTGCACCCTACATAGACATCTTTGGTTGTTTCAAATTTCCCATTAGCCATTTCCACCATGAAGGCTTCGTTGAGCTTCCAGGGTTGTTGATTTAGTAAGTGTTTGAACTTATTACTAATGAAACTTCGCTCCGCCCTACTATCGAATAAGATGCATGCGTATGTGTTGTTAAGTAGGAACGTACCAGTAAGAACTGTTGGGTCCTGAATTTCTTCACCTTGAATCAGTGCCAATACCCTTCCTGATGCTCCTGCCCCCTGGTTGTTTGTTTTGGGGCAGTCGCGCTTGAAATGACCGGTTCCTCCACACCCATAGCAGGTGTAACTGGTCCCAACAGTGTTGTTGTTGTTGCTGTTGTTGCGATTTTTGTTGCTGTTGTTGTTGTTGTTCGATTGTTGGTTCTGTTGTGGATGAGTTCTACACTATCTTGTAGTGTGACCCTTTCGGTTGCAACTGGTGCAATGCATCTCCCTGCATTCTCTGTGATGTTGGAAATTGCATATACTGCACTTAGGTAGGGTTCGTAAGTATTGTTTGGGAGCATTTGGTATGGATGAGGCTGGAACATGTGGTGTTGTGGTAGCTTGAGTAGCAGCATGGACAACCACTATTTGTTGCTTCTTTGATGACTCTGAGTTTTGTCGCCCTTTTCGCTTATTGTTCTTAACCTTCTTGTTATCACCTTCCTTTTTAACTTCTGCCTCCTTTGCTTTGGCACCCTTTTTGTTGCCATGGTCGTATAGTTTCTTGGCTAGTCTCTTTACACTGTCATACGTGGTTGGGTTTTCTGCTATCACATTCCATTGGATTGGCGCAGTCAATCCCCAAATAAACCTTTCAATCTTCTTCCCTTTAGATGTAATCATTCATGGACACAAGAGAGACACCTCAATAAACCTTGTTATGTAAGCATCGATGTCAGAGTTTTGAACTATGACGTTCCACAACTCTTGTTCCATTTTCTGAATTTCTCCCCTTGGATAGTATTCGGCCAACAACATTTCCTTAAGCTCCTCCCACGACATAGTGTTCGCCACTGGGAGTGTCATGGCCTCTACGTGACCATTCCACCAAGAGAGAGCTTGATCGACAAATATGCAGGCTGCAAACTTCACCTTGCACCCCTCAGGACATCCGCATATCTAAACACTGATTCTACCTTTTCTGTCCATCTTTTCAGGGTTATTACGCCTCCCGTCCTGTTGAAGGTTCGAGGCTTGGCATTTGTGAAGTCTTTGTAGGTACATACTCTTGTGGGTCCATGATTTGTTCCCTAGTTTGTGCTTCCGGTTCCCTGCCCGATACCTTCACCGTTGTTTCCGTTGCGAAATTGTGCCAGTGCTATAGTGACCGTTGCTGACACTGCTGCTTGGAATGCAGCTGCGTTTATTTCTGGTGGCATCGGTGTCATGTTGTTTCCGCGGTTTGGCCTTTGAGGCATCTTTCTGTCATGGAATGGAAGGATGTTGAGTATCCAATGTATTTAGTTTCAAGATTTCTTGGTTATAGCATAGTGTTAGTGATTTGGTTGTGTATAAGTGAGTGAATGCATACAATCAACATGTAGTAAAAGTAATAGAACACATAGCAGATAACAATATCATGATAAAACATATAGCCTTTCCACTAGTAATAACCATTTTAAAACATGGAAAATTTGCCTAAAAAGGCATAAACTTATAATATATTAATATGTCACAAATATCCTCTTCTCACAATAGGTCTACCCAAAGGTTCTGATGCCATGCAACTCAAATGGACCATGCCGGGTCGGGTCAAGTATATATACCAATTATAGTTATGGACTCAGACACTAATCCAACAGGTAGATCTCAACATATCGACGGAAAATATCACTTTATTCGACATTGGGTAGAAGAAGGACTCGAAGAGGGTATCGTAAGACGATAACCCAACAGATCCGCTTACGAAGGGGCTGAGTAGGGTTAAGCACTTGCAGCACGCTAGGAGCATTGGGCTGAAGGACAATACTAGTTTAGATTAGATTGTTTAGAAACATGTAATAGATAAATGTAATTGACATTTGATGATTAAATAAATGGGTATTATTTATGAGTAAATTTACTGTCTTATGTTAATTATTTACCTATTGTTTCATTTTGCATGTTTTGACTTCCTGAAAAATTAAATCATTTGAACGGTCCACAGTCGTTCATATGTTGGAAGTAGGTATGAATGAAGATTGTCATGAATTGGTGTTTAGAGTGTCTAAAGTGTATTAGACATAGAAAAAGTGTGCTACAACGTTCATGAGTGCTTATGAATAAGATTTGAGCATTGGAATAAACCCACGCTTGCTGGAATCACTTCATGGAATTTATCACGAGTGATCGCAAGACGATAATATCATATAGTCTTAAAACCGAGATATATGGTTTATTGTTTGCTAATTGGTTGTGCATTGATAATGCGTAAACGCATCAGTAACTTGATGTTATAACATGCATTGTTGTGTATGATTTGATTAGTGAATGGTAAATGCATACAAGTCGAAATTTATTTGTTCCTTTTATCCTAAGAGTGTAAAAGTGATATCAGGGCCCCTCGATGATTTGGTTTGACTGAAGTACCGGGCCCGGTCAGGACTAAATTGATGCGTTAGATTAAGTTCTATGTTAGATGAATCTGAGATCGAGAAACTAACTGTTGGACAATAAGTATGACTATGTTCCATGTAATTATCCGCTTGATATCTACAATAGAGGATTATATAATCCCTTATCTGAAGGACATGTTATTGATAAGATCAAGAGTTTTGAGAACTGTGATTGCTAATCGGATCCATAAGTTACATTTGTATTTATAGTTATTAGGCTTATCTAAGTGGGAGACTGTTGGATTAGTGTCTAAGTCCATAACTATATTTGGTGTGTACTTGACCTGGTTGTGCATGGTCCTTTTGGGTTGCCTTCACCAAAGCAACTTGACTGGAGGAATAATATAAAAAGAGGTTATTATGGTTTATTAATATATTATAAGACTAATATATTAAAAGAGAAATCATATCTGTTTAATTAACATTGGTCAAGAATTAATTAAGAATTGGTTTTGTGATCAAAAGAAGTTAATTGAACTAAGGGGACTGAACTGTAATTATGTGATAGTTACAAAGTTGGGCAAGGAAACCCTAGATGATAGGGTGGACGAATTCTAGGGATAAAGCCTTAAGAATTCGTCCATGATAGGGATTCTAGAATTATCTTATGGGATTCTTAGTAGCTAAGTAACCAGATAAGGATAATGACTGAAACCTTAATTCCTACACCTATATAAAGAGTCTTTGTCCATGGGACATTCGACTACTTGAACCCTAGAAGTCCTAGAGCCGAATTTCTCTTCTCCCGCCTCTCTCTTGCTTCCTCAAATTGCTCTTGGTGTTTGTGATTCATTAGAGGCACAACATTTGAGGTGCTAAAGTTCTCAAGGCTTCAAGATCTTCAATAAAAACCAAAGTAATCATCTAGATCTGTTTGTTATGTCAATTTCGAATTTTATATACTAGATCTAGGGTTTGCTGGTCTTGGATGAATTGCATGTATAATAGAGAAGCCTAGATCCAAGCATTAGCGTTTGCATGGGCACATAGGATGTTATTTTGTGTAAAACCCATCACGAACCACAAATTATAATAGAACATTCGGTCCATAAACCACAACGCATGCTGTCCACATCCACCCTCGATGCCGACTGCCTTATGCATGCAAATTATACATAGAACAGGATCTAATAGACTGTCGAATAATAGACTCTTCCCTAAGACCACAGGAAATAAGGTCAAATCAGCTATTCTAAAGCTATAAGATCCTAATCGTATATAATTTTCAAAACATACACATTGCAGTTACAAATACCAAGTATCATTCTCATTCCAGCATGTCATCCAATATCCTCATGCCTACAAGCAACACATATCAGGCCAACCTATTGCTGACTACTCAGCACTAGCATGCAAGTCTACCAGCTCATACAACATATACAGGCACCTCCCCTAGCTCTAACTAGCATGCGATTCACAGATTCAAAATCAAATCATAACAGATAACAAATGGGGGTATTCTGGGGGAACTTACTCGAGCTCAGTTGATTGCATGCACCACACCCTTTCTTGTCTTAGAAATTCTTTAGTTAAAACATTTTTTTCTTTGAAAGCTTAATAGATCCTCAGTCTGAGTTCAGACACAACCGAAAGCATGTCTGAATCCCTTAAACCAAGGCTTTGATACCAACTTGTAATGACCCACAAATCAACGATAAAAATTTCAATTTTAATATAGCTAAATCATTAATATCGTTTATTTATAACATTTCAAATCATCATTAAGTAAAACATTTATCAGAGAATCATAGGTCTGTGCACTGCGATCAATCCGAGCTCTTCTTTTCCAAAACATTGATACCTGAAACCAAAACTACAAACCGTAAGCACAGAGCTTAGTGAGTCCCCCAGAGCATACCCTACACACAATCCACACAACACATATCATATTAGTTATAAAAGCTATCTCTATCGCATACCACACATCAATTAGCTATAAAAGCTACCTTTACCACATAATATAGAACAATTAGCTACAAAGGCTACCTCTACCGCATATCAAATATCCATTAGCTATAAAAGCTACATCTAGCATGTATCACATATCAATTAGCTGTCAAGTTATCTCTACAATTAGCCATAAAGGCTACCTCTACCCTTAGCCCTAAAGGCTATCTCTACCATTAGCCACAAAAGCTATCTTTACCGTTATCCCTAAAGGCTATCTCTACCGTCAGCCCTAAAGGTTATCTCTACGTTAGCCCCAAAGGCTATCTCTACCATTAGCCACAAAGGCTATCTCTACCATTAGCTGTAAAGCTATCTCTATCACATTTCAATGCATAACAATGCCACAGACCTCTACACAGTAAGTATACCAACTATCCTAAAATGGGTCGACCTTGGTGCCTTAGACCCATTGGTATGGTGAGGAGGCTAACCTCGCATTGTAGAGCTTCCCGCATGAATTCCCTAGCTGCTGCCCCGCCAGCTTCTCGAACTGTCACTACCAAACAATATACACAATTAGCAATTGGATCCCATACCATAATCCTTAATCCATGCATGGGGTAAAATGACCATTCTACCCCTGGCGTAATTTGATCGAAACTTATGCCCAATTTCAAAACAAAAGCCCAACACTAGGTAGGCTTTCCAAGCCCACTAATGGCCTAATTTGCCAAATTGAGCCCAAATCGTCTAATGGGATTTACCTTAAGCCCAAACATATTCCTAGCCCAAGACATCTGACTTCTGATGGTCCACTAAGGCCCAAAGGCCTAAAGTCAACTTGCTGGCCCAACCCGATGCCCAAATCACTCCAAGCCCATAACCGATGAATATGTGGGGCGTACTTCCTTGTACACTAAGCGTACTGGCTGAAGGTGGTGTACGTTGTGCGTACCTACATGTATGCCCAGTGTACTCCTCTGTTAAGCCACTTTTCCATTAAGTGCTTAATACTCTACTCCAGAAGCTACAATTACAGATACAAGTCCTCTTCAATGTCTTAAGCCATAAAGTTGCTTACTTGATGCTTTGTATGACCCACATAAGCTTAAACTCCAAAAATGGGAAACTACTTCCATGGAAAAGGTCTTAACTCATGCATGAACCCATTAAGACCTCCAAGATGGCAACTTCTACCTTAAGGACTCATTTAACACTGAGAGTGGAAACTCTAAGTCTGAGAATCAGATTCCAACCATAAAGCTCCATCCTTTGGACCAAAAAGGTCCAAAAACCTATCATAATAGATCTAAAATTTTAAAAGGAAAGTTTAAGACTTTATACCTCAAGATGATATGAAATGAAGCAACAATCTTGGATACACAACTTCTGCTTTGAACCACCACCTTGCTTTGCTCTTCCCTTGCTTGGAAAATGGATTCACAACACTATAATGCTCTCTAATGGCCTCCAAAGCTCCAAGAACACTTATGGGAGGATTAGGGTTTTGTGGTGGCTATCTAAAGATGAAATGGAGGCTGACCATGGAGGCATATTATTTCTTTTATAGTGGCATAGCCCTAAAATTAGGGGTTAGAAACTCTGAGCGTACATTGGCCGTACGCCTCCAACACCCGAGTCCACTTTACACCCCTACGTTGGGCGTACCCCAGCTTACGCTGGGTGTACCCACCTGGCTGGCATCATGCATGCATCGGCTGGAATGCAAACTTTTCCATTCAGGGACCAATTCTGCCAACAACTTCGAAGCACTATAACGTCTTCGTTCTATGTCCGTTTTTGACGAACTTTATATCCATGAAAATGTGGCATTAAGCCCTACGCTCCAAGCTACACCCCAAGCCTTAAAAGCTTTCGAATAAGACCCGAGACTGATAAAAGACCGAATCGCCAGATTACGCTTATACCCTTGGATTCCGAAGACACAATCGGAAACTATCAAAATCGGGTGTTACAATTAGGGTTGTATGTGCACCATAGGTTGCTGTAGTATACAAAATCCAATAGACTCAACTTGTTGAGTTCATCTATGTGAGTCGTCGAGTTCCTTCAGTTCTCAGAAAATCAGGAAAATCCAACTCAACTCGCCGAGTTATCTCACCAACTCGTCGAGTTTGTACAACGTCCAGGATAACGGGGAAAACCCAAAACCAACTCGTCGAGTTGGCTACCCAAATCGCCGAGTTTCTTCAATCTAATCACTCATTCAGACTTTTTTAAGCGAGACTAAGGCTCTAAACTCTAGATCTAGCCTTTTGAGGCTGTAATACCACGTAAAGCTGCAAGCTTTACGTCCATGCATTGCATCTAGGGCTAAGTTTGCCAAAACAAAGATCAACATAGGTTTTAAGGCATGAGAGTTGGCCAAAGCTTGATAAAGCTTGAGTCTTTAGGCCCAAAGGGCCTAATAATGTTTAGATCTAAAGTCTTAGTTTCAAGGTAAGCTCAAAACCAATAATCATTCATTGCAGATATCATAGGTGTGCACTGAGATCAATCCGAACTCTTCTTTTCCAAAACGTTAATACCTGAAATCAAAACTACAAACCCTAAGCACAAAGCTTAGTGAGTCCCCCAGAGCATAACCTACACACAATCCACACAACACATATCATATTAGCTATAAAAGCTATCTCTACCGCATACCACACATCAATTAGCTATAAAAGCTACCTCTACCGCATATCACATATCCATTAGCTATAAAAGCTACCTCTACCACGTATCACATATCAATTAGCTGTCAAGATATCTCTACCATTAGCCACAAATGCTACCTCTACCCTTAGCCCTAAAGGGTATCTCTACCATTAGCCACAAAAGCTATCTCTACCGTTAGCCCCAAAGGCTATCTCTACCGTTAGCCACAAAGGCTATCTCTATGTCAGCCCCAAAGGCTATCTCTACCATTAGCCACAAATGCTATCTCTACCATTAGCTGCAAAGCTATCTCTACAACATTTCAATGCATAACAATGCCACACACCTCTACACAGTAAGTATACCAACTATCCAAAAATTGGCTGAATTTAATGCCTTAGACCCATTGGTATGGTGAGGAGACTAACCTCGCATTGCAGAGCTTCCTACATGAATTCCCTAGCTGCTGCCCCGCCAGCTTCCCGAGCTGTCACTACCAAACAATATACCTAATTAGCAATTGGATCCGATACCATAATCCTTAATCCATGCATGGGGTAAAATGACCATTCTACCCCTGGCCCAATATGATCCAAACTTAGGCCCAATCCCAAAACAAAAGCCCAACACTAGGTAGGCTTTCCAACCCCACTAATGGCCTAATTTGCCAAATTGGGCCATATCCTCTAATGGGCCTTACTTTAAGCCCAAACATATTCCTGGCCCAAAACATCTGACTTCTGATGGTCCACTAAGGCCTAAAGGCCCAAAATCCACTGGCTGGCCCAACCCGATGCCCAACAGACTCCAAGCCCATAACTGATGAGTACGTGGGGCGTACTTCCTTGTACACTAAGCGTACTGGCTGAAGGTGGTGTACGTTACGCGTACCTGCATGTATGCCCAGTGTACTCCTCTGTTAAGCCACTTTTCCATTAAGTGCTTAATACTCTACTCCAGAAGCTATAATTATAGATACAAGTCCTCTTCAACGTCTTAAACCATAAAGTTGCTTACTTGATGGCTTTGTATGACCCACATAAGCTCAAACTCCAAAAATGGTAAACTACTTCCATGGAAATGGTCTTAACTCATGCATGAACCCCTTAAGAGCTCGAAGTTGGAAATTTTCTACCTTATGGACTCATTTAACACTAAGAGTGGCAACTCTAAGCCTGAGAATCGGATTTCAACCATAAAGCTCCATCCTTGGGACCAAAAAGGTCCAAAAACCCATCATAATAGATCTAAGAATTTAAAAGGCAAGTTTAAGACTTTATACCTCAAGATGATCTAAAATGAAGCAACAATCTCGGATCCACAACTTTTGTTGTGAACCACCACCTTGCTTTGCTCTTTACTTGATTAGAAAATGGATTCATAACACTCTAACGCTCTCTAATGGCTCCAAAGCTCCAAGAACACTTATGGGAGGATTAGGGTTTTGTGGTGGCTATCTAAAGATGAAACGGAGGCTGACCATTGAGGCATATTATTCCTTTTATAGTGGCATAGCCCTAAAATTAGGGTTTAGAAACTCTAAGCGTACTTTGGGCGTACGCCTCCAACACCCGAGTCCACTTTACACCCTACGTTGGGCGTAACCCAACTTACGCTGGGTGTACCCACCTGGCTGCCACCATGCATGCATGGGTTGAAATGCAAACTTTTCCATTTAGGGACCAATTCTGCCAACAACTTCGAAGTACTATGACGTCTTCGTTCTAAGTCCGTTTCCGACGAACTTTATATCCACGAAAATGTGGCATTAAGTCCTACGCTCCAAGCTACAACCCAAGCCTTAAAACCTTTCGACTAAGACCCGAGAACGATAAAAGACCGAATCGCCATATTACACTTATACCCTTGGCCTCCGAAGACACAATCAAACACTATCAAAATCGGGTGTTACAATTAGGGTTTTATGTGCACCATAGGTTGCTGTAGTATACAAAATCCAATAGACTCAACTCGTCGAGTTCATCTATGTGAGTCGTCGAGTTCCTTTGGTTCTTAGAAAATCAGGAAAATCCAACTCAACTCGCCGAGTTATCTCACCAACTCGTCGAGTTTGTACAACGTCCAGGATAACGGGGAAAAACCAAAACAAACTCGCCGTGTTGGCTAACCAAATCGTCGAGTTCCTTCAATCTAATCATTCATTTAGACGCATTTAAGCGAGACTAAGGCTCCAAACTCTATATCTAGACTTTTGAGGCTGTAATACCACGTAAAGTTGCAAGCTTTACGTCCATGCATTGCATCTAGGGCTAAGTTTGCCAAAATAAAGATCAACAAAGGTTTTAAGGCATGGAAGTTAGCCAAAGCTTAATAAGGCTTGAGTCTTTAGGCCTAAAGGGCCTAATAATGTCCAGATTTGAAATCTTAGCTTCAAGGTAAGCTCAAAACCAATAATGACTCAAGAAAATGCTAAAAATGGCCATAAACTCTCTAATGGAGAGATCTAACAATCGAGTGATCAAGATAATGGCTTTTTACCTCCAAATGGTTGTTAACTCTGAATAAATGCCAGATCCAGAGACTCCTTCTTATTCCAAGACCTTTACTCTTCAAGTTCCTACAAGGAATGCACCAAAACACACAATCTCAGCCTCACTCTCTCTCACAGTGGAAGATAGCTCGATTAGGGTTTGTCTTAGGGTGATAAGGTGATGAAAGGGGCGAGATAAAGGGCTTAAGGTCCTTTAAATAGGGTGCAAAACCTGAAAATTAGGGTTTTCACACTCAGCTACAACTCGTCGAGTTGGGTCCTCCAACTCGTCGAGTTGATTCTAAAATCCATGCGGCTATCTCAATCTTTACTCGACGAGTTGGGGTCTCGAACTCGTCGAGTTGCCCTGTCAAAATGAATATAAAACAATTTAAATGTTTACTCGGGAGTCAGGATGTTACTTAAAATGTATCATTAACATTTGGTGAAAAATAAATTTGATTGAAAATGAAGTGAATTTATAGTAATCATCGAAGTGACAAATTATTAACATATATTTTTTTAAGATGTTTAATATCATTAGCATATATTTTTATATGCTTATTTCAAGTAAAGTTGTTGAAATTTAAAAGAATATAAAATATAAGGATGTGTTTAAAATATAAAGATGTGTTTTGTAACATACATCTAATGTAAAGGGAATAAAATAAAAAAAAATGTAAATGCAATTGAAATTATGAAATCGACAAAGATGATGAGATTGATTGTACACTATTCAAATTAATATCTTTATACACGAATTTATTCATGCTAATAGGAGAACCTTTTTTGCAACTCTGTGACTAGGGCTGTAAACGAACTGAATGAACACCAATGAGGCTTCTTAATATTCATTCGTTTTAGTTAGCCGAACAAATGAATGAACATGAATGGATAAACGAATGAGTTTTCCTATTCATATTTGTTCGTTTAACAAATTGCATTGTTCATGTTTGTTCGTTTATGTTCGTGAACATGCAAAACGAACATAAACGAACACACGTAAATAAACAAAGATGAACAAAGATAATTCAAACATATTTGAACATAAATAAACATATAATACAGTAATGTAATCAAATACAATTAAGCATATATGATCATTTAAAGAACTTATTGGAACGAACATAAACAAATGCAAACGAGCAACATAAACGAACGTTCATGAACTTAATTGAATGAACAATATCATTTTTCATGTTCGTTCGTTAAACTAAATGAATGAAAATTTATGTTCATGTTTGTTCATTTATTAAATAAACGAACATAAGCAAACTTCCCGCCGAACGGTTCACGAACAGTTCGCTAAACGTTCAGTTCGTTTAAAGCCCTATCCGTGACATTCGGATCGAACACACTAAGAAGGGAAACATTATTTTTTTGTATTATTTAGTTTTTGTATAGTAAGTTTGTTAGTAGAAAATGCAAACTAATGGTTTTTTTTGGGTATCATAGCCGGAAAAAAAACCCTTACGTGGGCATTTCATGAAATTGTTTTCCTTTTATGTTACTTTTTAACATAATTTAATTGTTAAAAGAAGAGGGTAAGAAGCTATATATTTAAATTTTGTGATTTAATATATATCTTACAAAATATGAATTTTGATTGCTTATATTTTCTTGTTTTATATGAATAATAATTGTTAATAAATAAGTTGGGTTTTGGATGCCCAAAAAGTTTAGAAATATATATATATATATATATATATATATATATATATATATATATATATATATATATATATATATATATATATATATATATAGGTTATTGATGCAATATTTATCAAATAGTAAATGGTTTAGCGGTATGGATTGACTCTGATGAATCAATGAATCGAGTAAGATATTAATCAGAGTTAATATTGAAGAAAGTATGAGAGATTGAACACATGATGTAAATAAGATTTCGCTTCAGCTCTATTACGCTTTGTGTTTACAGAGAACAATAGACAAGACTGTAAAGGTTCTTTCTCACTCTAGTAAATGATCCTATTCATAGGATACATAAAGCGTACAAAAAATATACTAAGGCATAAACACTTAAGCTTCGTATAAAAGCGCCCTAGTAAAATAGATTACACAATATACAAAGAGTACAAAACATGCTTCGACTAATTACAACAAAAACAGTCCTTACAATCTCCCCCTTTGTAATCATAGTCGAAGACTTCAATTCGTAAGTAGTTGGATGGAATACAACATCACTCTTCGTATCTCGGTATACCAGGAAATTATCTTCTTAAGCTCCTTCTTATCTCCTTCATTATTCTTCTTACAATGATTCACACGAACAATTAAGTTCGTATATTGAGAAGTTGAGTATCTTTCCACCTCACCAGCCTGGAACAAGAATTGTTTCGATTTCCAACTCTTGTCCTTTCCTAAGAAGACTAACCAAAGGGCTTCAAGAAAATTTCACCATCAACATACTTTTTCAGATCTGCTTGAGTCTTCGAAGGAGCCATTGGAGCTATTACTTCTAATCCTTTTGCTGTAGCTAACACCACATCAGTCAAAGCCAAGCATTCATAATAATTTTCAATGAATATCTTGATGTGAGTAACTCCAAGCTTGAACTCATCCGGATTAGTATTTTGAAGATAAGAAAAAGATCTTTCCTTCAACAGCAATGCAACTTGTATAAGGTCATACAAGTTCATTAATGGAAAATCTGCAATAGTAAATTCACAAACATTTTCATTTGCCCTGGCCATCACATAGTTAATATTTTGGACTGTGTTTTCAAAAACAACATCCTTCTTTATACTGATCACTTTCTTTATCTTTATAAGTGACCACGCCTCTTCAGCAGATTTTGCAAGAACTACATGAAATCTGATCTTCATATGTGTTCCTTCATCCTTCACTTTGAATTTACTTTCAGCTTTGAACTGGGGCATGATGAACATCATCTCATTGAACGAAAAATCCAATTGGCTTGCATCAGTATTCGTAACTATGTAGCTCTGTTTTGGCTTCTTTTCGAATGAATACATATGATTAAATGCAACCTTGGCTTTGATTGTTTTGTAGTTATAACGCTTTGATGGATCACCTTTATTCATGCCTGGAGGATCACTTGCTCTTTGTGTCATTATACTCAGTATCAATCTCATCCTCTCAAGTTCAGCCTCAGCCTCAGCTTTCTTTTCTTCCTTTGACTTCTCCACCAATATAGTTTTTCCCCTTGCTATCGAAGCTGAATCTTCTATTATTTCTTTGGTTTTCGAACCACTTCCACCAACATCAACAGATTTACCAATCTCAATACCTTTCAAAATTGGTCTTGTAATTGGCACAGTTGTTACCACTATCGAAGTAATCGGACCAGCAGTTGCTATGATTGGCTTTGAAGTTTGAATCTTTGAAGAAAATACCTTTCCCACCACCTTCGCATCATCACCATCATCCTTCGAATCTTCGCCCTTCCTTTCTTCCCCCTTGTAAAAATAGGCGGGTCATCTGTTGTTGGAAGAAGGCTGGATATGCGAGAAAGAGGAGCCAATTTTTTGAGAAGTATATCTTCTAATTGAGAGAATTTTTGTAACAAAAACTCCGAAGATAGTTGAGAAGGTGAGACTGGCTTTGTAGATAATTCTTTGAGCTCCTTTAACAAAGTGATGACCTCCATAATTTTTTTTTCAGTTGTAGAATGTTTAGATAGTTGAGGACTCAAACTTTCATACAACTTAGCAAATTTCGTCACAGCATCACAGATGATGTCAACCTTCTGACTTAGAGAAGCATATTCTGTTCGAACACATGCAATCTCTTTGTCCTTATCTTGACAAAACTCTTGAAGTTTGAAGTTGATATCTTCACGAACCTTCTTGACGTTTTGAATAAACAAGACATGACGTTCCTTTGTCGCCATTCGCAATTCTTTCAAATCTCCTTCAAATGTGAACTTTGGAGAATTCACCCTCATCTCATTGTTGTGATTACACAGATCAACTTTCTCCAAAATACGAGACTCAGAGTCTTTGATCATACCAAAAACTTTCAAAGTGATCCTTCCTTCTAGCAATTTTAACAAACCATCAACCTCTAAACTTGACATAGAATTACCTCCCCCAAGATCCGCTTGTGGTTGAATAATAGAATTCAGCTTTGTATTCAAGATTTTAAACTGCTTCATTGTCATAAGCATATGATCTGGGAAATTAGCTTCGTCTTCATCAAATATCAAATTCTCAAAAGTACCTCCAAAACCTTCAGATTCATTCTCAGTCTCCATAAAGATAGATTCTTGAATTGGTGAAGTGGTTGTGGGTGGATGAGTTGATTGAGAAGAGAAAAGAGAAGTAAATGGATGTTTGATTATGTTTTCGAATGTAGGGGAATCTATGGTGGAAGTAATGGGTATGACAGGTGTAATCTGTGGAGGAAAAGAAACAAAAGTTTCTGAGGTAACATTCGAAGGTTTACCTTATTCAGCTTTCTTCGAATCATCCTCACCCATGATGACATTTGCATCCGTATTAGATATGTGTACAAGAATGTCAGAAGTTCGTGCCTCCTCAAAAAATAACTTGGCAACCAAATCTTCGGGTGGTATAACTATTGTCTGTGAAGGAATAGAAGTATCTTTTTTGAGATTTGCTTCAGGAGTTTCTGGAATCATTTCATCTTCGTCATCTGTAGATTCAGAAGAGATGATCATTGTGCGTGTCTTCTTCTTCTTCGTTGAGATATGTTTAGCCATATCGGCAGCCCTTCGTTTCTTTGATGTTGGAGAAACAGGCGCTGGAATTTCACGAAATAGGACTCCCTGATGAGTAACTTGCGGCTTTTGTACTACATTAGTGATTAGAGGCCTGCTCTTGTGCTTTGACTTCATTTTGATTCTTCGAAAAATATCAGTCTTCGAAGGAATAATTTATTTTTCTTGAGTTTCTGGACCAATAGGCTTAGATAAGTTTGTGTCAGCAACCGAAACTTCGTGTGTCACTTGCTCTTTATCAGTGACTAGTTGCTTCTTTGGAATCTTTGTAGACTTAGACTCCTTGACTGGCTTATCAGAAGAACCAGTTTCAGTCTTCTTCGTACGTTTTGACCTTGTCTCCTCCCTTGCTAATAAAATCCTAGTCTCAATAGTAGTATCAATTGTTTGCAAATAAGTCACTAAGACTGTATTCGTTGGATCAACACGTTTGAGCATCGCATCAGGAATACGAGCTACAAAAGGAAACTCCTTAGCGTCATCAGTTGCATTCTTCGGACAACTGTATACGTGAAAAACCACTTTTTCCTCATCATTTGGTACCAAAATCCCCTCCTTCTCGTAAAAGTACTGCAAAATCAAGCTCCAATATCTTGCACACAAAATGCCATGAAGAGCATTCGTGTTTTCGATACTCTTCAGAAATTCTTTCCACAGTTGAGTAGAATAATCCACTTGTAGATCATAATAAATCCCTGCAACCATGGCATATACCTCCATTCGACCCTTGTCAAGACCAACTGTTCTTCCAGTCAAACACCTCAAGAAAATACCAAATAAGAAATTCCACACTGGGAAGACCAGACTTCTTGAAGTCACTGATCTTTGATAATTGAGGTTGATGGCCCATTTCATTAAACATATGAACAATTTGTGGAAAGGTAACATTGACATACGGTGGGGAATTAGGGATTTCAAAAATCTGATAGAAAAGCTTCTTAGACAATCTGACCTATTTATCATTCACGAGATTGAAAGTAGTTGCATCAAAAGCTTTTGAATATGTAGCTGTTGATCCGGCTTGAGAAAGCCATGAAAGTGGAATAGAAAAAGAACTGAACATTGATTTTGACATAACATAACTCTTCAAAGCAACAATTAACATCTTGAGTTCTTCAGAGTAATGAGAAAAATTAGCCTCCACTTGATAATTCGTACCCTGAATCTTTATAATCGGTAAAGAAGTAACATCATCAGTGGTGTGAGAAAGATTAGAATCAGGATTAGCAGAAGTCGCCATTGTTAGGGTTTGAAAGCTTTGTGTTTATCAGAGAGTATTTGGGAATTATTGTGTTTGAAAGCGTAAACTGATAATGAACCCTTGAATCCCCTTTTATATGTAACCCTTGATCTTGAAAAAAAAAGCTGGATGTGCATTTAATGAAATCTGATGTGGCACCGAGAAAACCGCGTCATGATGATGATAAAGTGACCATGCGTGATAAAGTAACTATCACGTCACCTCAAAACCCGGATAGAATACAAAACGTCCCCTCAAACAGGCTGGTTTGTTTACCCCAATGGAATAGTAACCGTCAGAACCCTTCGTATGGAAGTCAGGCTCTTTTACTTTTGACGTAAAGTCATTTGCCAGATGTTTGAAATCATCAGTCTGAGTTGGTGTTACTTAGAACCTTAAGGAATTCATGTGTGCAGTGCTCCAAAGAATTTAGATGTGAAGCAATATTTTTTTTTTTGGAATTCAATGATGTCAAAAATTCAATTTGACACGAAGGCAATTAAAACCCCGGGCAAAGGTTGCTTCGTTAATCATCAAGAGAGATGATCAACACCTTTTGTATCTTCCCGTGAATTACAATCAAATACTTGTAAATAAGTATCGAAGGGCTTCTTTTAAAAAGGCTTACTAGGTGGCTTAATGAATTTCGTTACATATCAACCTAAACAAACATAAATTACTTGTTTGACCAGTGTAGTCAGTGACAAGTTTGCTTTGGAAAACTTTTAAATGACTTTGAATTTCGAATAAAACTCACATGGAAATCATATTCAAGAAAAAAATTGTGTACTGGACCCTATTGGGTAACAAACATCGTGGGTTTTGAGTGTTTGATCAAGACCACTCATAAGAAATGAATATGATTTGGAGTTTCGAATGGAGGTACAAAAGCAACTGTTTCGTTAAAACCTGGAACATAGTTCCCTATCAATTCGTTGAAAAATGACAAATGTACGAATTCGATGGATTCGAAGAGTTGACTATGAACAGTAGCCTTTGAATACAGAATGACATTCCTTAGTCTTTGATTTCGTGCCTCTGAACCATTCTTTTTTAACCATCATTCTCCTTTTTCACACGGAACAGAGTTTCCATCGATCATTCCAAGTCCTTCCACAATTCTTACAAATGACTTTTCATCTAATGGTTTTGTGAAAATATCAGCTAACTGATTTGTTGTTTTCACATTATACACTTCAATATTTCCATCTTCCACATGATCCTTGATGAAATGATAACGATGAGTTATATGCTTAGTCTTCGAATGCTGGACATGATTATGACAAATTCTTATGGCACTTTTAGAATCACAATATAATGGAATCTTTTTCATATTAATTGCATAATCACGCAATTGACTTTGGATCTAAATTATTTGTGATGTACATGCAGCAACAGCCACATATTCTACTTCATCAGTTGAAATTGATACACATGTTTGCTTTTTCGATTGCCAGCTCACTAATTTACCATCAAACAATTGACAACCACCACTTGTGCTTTTTCTATCAAGACTACAACCACCCAAGTCTACATCCGAATAAGCTTGAACAAAGAACCTAGTTTTCGAAGGATACCACAATCCTAACGAAATTATTCCCTTAAGATAACAAAATATATTCTTCACAGCAGTGAGATGTGGTTCTCGTGAATTTGACTGATACCTAGCATAATTACACACAGAAAACATGATATCAGGTTGACTAGCAGTAAGATAAAGTAATGAATAAATCATGCTTCTATAAAGAGTTAGGTCAACTGTAGGTTTATCTCATGAAGGTGTCAGCTTTATGCCAATTGCCATAGGAAGTCGTAATTTCGTGTTATTCGTCAATCCAAACTTCTCTAGCAGATTCTTCGTATATTTTTCTTGATTGATAAAAATACCTTCTCTATTTTGACGAATATTCAACCCAAGAAAATTACTGATTTTTCCCATCATGCTCATTTCAAACTTGCTCTTCATCAAAATTTCGAATTCACTAGAAAAACTAGGGTCAATTGAGCCAAAAATTATAGCATCAAGATAAATTTGAACAAGCATTAGATGATTCTCAAGTTTCTTTCGAAATAATGTGAGATCAACTGATCCTTGTTTAAATTTAGTTTGTTCTAAAAATGAAGTAAGCGTTGCATACCATGCTCGTTTTGCTTGTTTTAAACCATAAACTGTCTTATCTAAGAAATAAACATGATCAGGATGTTCTTCGTTAATAAGGGGTTGTTCTACATAAACGGTTTCTTCAAGCTCCCCGTTTATAAATATGCACACTTCACATCCATTTGATAAACATCAAAATCTTTGTGAGTTGCAAAAGCTAGAAATATACGAACAACCTCGAGTCTTGCGACAGGGGCAAAAGTTTCTTCGTAATCTATTCCTTCTTGTTGAGAATAACCTTTAACAACAAGACTGGCTTTGTTTCGAACGATGTTTCCATCTTTGTCGGTTTTATTTTTGAAAATCCATTTTAACCTGACAATCGAAGCATCATTTGGTTTAGGAATTAATCTCCAAACATTGTTTCGTTTAAATTCAGATTGCATTGCAACAACTCAATCTGAGTGTTCCATTGCATTCTTAACGGCCTTTGGTTCAATCTTAGATATAAAACATTGAACATGCAAAATTCTTGAAAAGTATTTAATACCTCATTATTTGCGGTGCGCCCAAAAAAGCAAAATATGCAAAACTCTCCCCCTTTTTCAAATCTGGGTAGAAAGCGTCAATTTGTACAAACTGTAGGGGTCTAAAATTCATTTTCTTCAATTTTCAGCAAAAACAGTGCTTTTTTGAATCTGGGTGCAAACTGCCAAAAATTCGAAGTCTCAGGGACTATTTTCGAAAATTCTGCCCTTTGTGCTCAAATTTATATGAAGCATAACCCCAAACATACAAAGCTTCAAAAAATTTCGAATTTGGGTGAAAAGTGTCAAACATACAAAATTTAGGTTAATTTTCAAAATGTCAAAAATTCCAAGGTTTAAGGGTCAAATTCGAAACTTTTACTTTTGTCCAAAATCATACTAAGCTTTTTCACAAATTATACGAAGGGTTCCATCATACGAAGTTTTTCCATTTGACAATCATTCGAAACTTCAAGGACGAAATTCGAAACTTTTCCTTCTTCTTTAATTCACACGAATCCAATCTTTATATTTCATACGAAATCCCAAACACTCCTTCGTATGAATCCTGTATACAAACCCCCTTCGTATATTGCTTAAACAAACACCCTTCGTTCAACGTCACAAACACCCCTTCGATCAATAAGCCCAATTCTTCCCTTTTATTCGTCAATCGAAAACACCAACAATTAACTGTTTGTTCCCAAAACACCGACCATAAACCTTCGTACAACAACAATTTATAGTCGACCCCAAATCAAATTCGATTATCAAGAACAAACACATCTTTTCGTCACTGCTCGTTTTATCCCTTCGTTCCTTAATCATGTAAAGCCCTGGACATCAAAACAAGCAACTCCAATAAACCCATTCCACCAAAAACATCGACTGTCTAGTTCATAAATTGACATCGACTTCAAAAAATTGATCAGTTCGCTATTCAATCCCAAAATCACCATCAGCCTTCGAACATCGATTGTCAATTAACTACTTTGATACCCAATGCTTCATCCAACATCTAACATCGATCCTTTAATCTCAAAAATCGAAACAAAACTCACTGACTGAAAACCAAGGAATCAATTTTTGACTTTTCTTTGTTTGACCCCTATAAACAGTTATCCATGAACACCAATCGAAATCCTTTCTTTTGAAATCAAGTGATTATAGTTAACAGCCGAAATAGAAAACAACATTGCGAGCCAAAATAAATACGTTTCTGATTTGATTCGAAAAATAAAATCGGAAATTCAAAGAAAACGAGATTGCAATTCTCATGAACTAATCAACTAATCCATATTAAATCAGAAGTAACAAACAATTTCCAACGCATGGGAGATACTGATAAGAAATCGATTCACAAAAATTAATCAATCGAGTACATCGCTTCTTAGAATAAGGAATCAGAAATCATAACCAGTTGAACTGAATAGAGAGTATCGACATATCAACTCGTAATGAATTTGGGCTCACAAATGTATATCATGTGAATTGGGCTTGATATTTGGTTCGAATGAACAGTAAACTAATTTTGATTTGATAAGTTTTGGGCTAAATTTTGATTTAAATGAATATTTGCAAATTTGAGAATCAAATCAAACACACGAAATTAGACTGGATAGAGCTTGATCAACCAAAAAAAATTATTGGATCACAACAAATGAGTTTTTCAAAGAAAATTTGATCCAAGGAGACAAATAATCATGAATCAAAAACGCAACGCACGATTTCAATGAAATTAAGAGAGATCATAGAGAGATAGTCACCAAAATTGCTCAAATTGCGACAAAAGTTGCCAAACCGAAAATCGTTCTTCAAAAATCACCTTGATCTTGAAGACCCGCTTTGATACCAATTGTAGTGATAAAGAACATGATTTGGCATGTGGAATTAAAGTTTGCACAATTGAACATGGTGATTTGGGTGTTCAAGAGATGTATTGATTGTATATGGTGTTACAAAATGATCTAGATCTAGACTACATAGATAACACACACTTACACACTCAACTTTTACATCTCTTAAGCACACTTGTACAAGTGGACAAACCCACCTAATATAGAGGTGTTTACAACTTTACATGTCTCTCTCTCACTCTCTATCTCTCATGTGTCAAAAGGCTAATATTCCATATGCAATTGGATTTTACAAAAGTCAAACATTTACAAAGTCAATCATGAATAACTTTGTACCCCAACAGACTCTTTCATCTGAGTGAGGTTATTGATTCAAGTCTCGGTAAAGACATAGGTAATTATTTACGTGTATCTTATTTAGTTTTCTGTTTTTAAAATATAATAATAATAATAAAATTGACGTAAAATTTGTGTTTTAAACGATATTTTAAACTTGTACATAAAAGATCATGATTCCAATTATATACTTGCTATTAAATATATACTTTTCTTATTTTTAATATTTGTTTACTATAGACATCCCTAATTATTTATTATACACCATTTGATTTGACATTTTGTCGAATCAAAATGATGTGTAATAATTAAAAGGGTTTACAAGCAATACGCACCCTAACAAAAACATGAAAAAGCTTGGGTTACAAATACATATACGGTCAATCTGATTTATAGAGCATAAGGCTATGAAGAGTGGACAGCGATAAGAATGAGGCGACGCCTATGTGACATAGTGAACAGCACCCCACCCCTATGCGGTTTGGGAAGTGCAGTTTGAGGTGTGCAACCAAATTTGGGAGCGCTCCTCTCTCTCTCTCTCTAAATCTTCTTCCTTCTCTCTATCTCTCTCTTTTTTCTCTTTCCTCTTTTAATGGTATACCACTCATTGAGTGTGGCAAAATGAATAAAAAATATATCCTTATCTATATTATTACATTTTACGATAATGATACAAAATTCAAAGCAATTACATCCATTACTTTTACACATTCCTAAACCAATATAAGAAAGCTTTTGTGGTTTAAATGGACAATACGTTAGTATCAACTGCATTTCAACATGTGATAAATGTCATTATTTAAAAACTATGCTTCAATGTTTTTAAATTATTTGACTATAATATAAAATCTTTATTTATTATGAGTTCATGTGATTGTAAAAAAGAGTTGAGTAACGGGATCCATAATGCATTAAACTTATTAAAGTTTAACGGATTGACACATCCTCATTTTACTTGTTATACAAATCTATATTAATTTTTCTACAAATAATAGAACTTAACAGAGTTCAATGGAATATATATTTAATAGTTAAAAGGTTTCTTTTTTCCCATTGAAAAGTTCAATGGCCATTGAACTCCATATCCATTAAATGCTAACATAGTATCCCATAATTATAGAATTTAATCCATTTAATGCTAATTAGACATGTCAACTCATTCAACTCTCATGTTAAACTATAAATTTTAGATGCTTTAACTTATAGTCATTTTAAAATTATTTTAGATGAATAAAATATAAACACTTTTTGTAAAGTAAGGACCATGTAACTTTTCAAAAAAAAAAAAAAAACTAATTTTTTCATTATTACAAAACTATGTTATGACATCGGTTTTTGAAATTTTGGTGGTCTCGGTTTTATATTTCTCATCACTAAAGGTCATAAAGTAATTCACAAGATTGTTTACGAGATATTTTACTGAAAACGAGTCACCATTGCAAATTAGACTTCAGACATTAACATCGATTTTACATAAAAAAAAGTGGCAAGTCGTCCGACGACCGAAAACGGTAGCCAAATGTCCTCTTTACTAACAGGTTTTGTTATTTTATATGTACATTTACCTTCTATCGGTTATTAAGTGAAACATAAGATGTTGAAGTTTCATTTCAAGTTATTAAATTTTATACTGAAGCTTCTAACATAAAAAAACCTCGTGAGAAGTCTTGCCACGGCTGAAAACGGCGGCTAAATATCATCTTTTATAATGGGCTTTTTAATGTTATATGTATCTTTACCTTGTGTCGGGCACTAAGTGATATGTAACGACATAAGGTGATAAAGTTTAATTTTAAGTGATTAAATCTGATATTTAAATTTTTTTACATAAAAAAACTCGTGACAAATAGTGAGACTGTAAAAAATGGTCGTCATATGTCATCTTTTATAACGGAATTTTTATTTGAAATGTAACGTAACGGACTAAGAGAAATCCAACTATCAAAGTCCAATAAACCGGTTCAAACTATGCAAGTTCAATAAACCGGTTCAAACATTCTTTTTAATGTATCTATCACAGTGGTTCAACCTAGTTTTTTAAGAAACTATCTATATGGATCCGGTCTAAAATGTAACATAAATTTGGTTGTTATTGTTGAACTGCTCTCCTCCGCGGCTCCCGGTTTGGACCCGTTTTAAAAACATTGGACATAATATTATATGTAACATCCGGATTCCCGGGTATATTATTTTATTTAATTATTTTGGAATTTGTGGAGGAACTTGGCGAGTTGGAGCCAAGACTCACCGAGTAGGGTCGCAGATGTTCATCCGGGTTCACGTCCAGACTTGGCGAGTCCATTCATGGACTCGGCGAGTCCATGCTGTTTAATGAAACCCTAATTCCCCGGGTTTGGAGCCTAGTTAAGGGCACTTATAGCCTCCCATTGCGGCTACCAGTCCCTTGAGAGAACCCTAAGTGAGCCAAATCGTTGTGAGGAAGAGAAAGTAACTTTTGATCCTTGTACCCTTGGTTTAGCAAGAAGGAGGTGGCCAAGAGCAAAGAGGAGGTGTGATTCTAGCAGCTCCAGAGTTCAGAGACTTCATTTTGTGGTAATAGTTCGAACCTCCTTCAGTTCTGGTGTTGATCATTAGAGTTAGGGTTTTCTAACCCCTTTGGAGAGTGATTATGTGGAGCAAATGGTCCTTCTTCGAGTTTGTGCCTTGGATCTGGACTCAAAGAGGTCCAGAGACCTTAACCCTTGGAGCTTTATGGATCAGTTTGGGGTTACTGGACTTAGGTTGCCATTTTTGGGACTAAAACTCCTTTCGATGCCTTGTTGTTGTTATACAAGTTTCGGACTTTACGTGACATTCATGCTTGGGGAGGCCAAATCTATGGTTTAGGGAAACAGATCTGACCTTAGGAGGTCAGTAGAGTTTTGTGCATGGCATGAACTCGCCGAGTTGTTCTTGAGACTCGGCGAGTAGGGTTAGGGTTTCACGTAAATTGTTCAGTGAGTAGACTTGCCGAGTTGGGGAGTGACTCAGTGAGTCAGAAGGGGGTTAGAGGACTGGAGTTCAAGGCGGTACTCACTGAGTTGTTCTTGAGACTCGGCGAGTTGAGTTGGGGTGGCCCCACGATTCATGCCTGGTCTGACTCATCGAGCATAGGGAGGGACTCGGCGTGCCAAGCGGGACAAAGGCGTTAGAGAACATGCGTGAACTCGCCGAGTCACCAGAGTGCACTCGGCGAGTAGGGTCAAAGTGTGACCATTGACTTCGTTGACTTTTAGGGTTTGGTCAACCATGGAGTCCTTGTGTCGAGAGGGGGGGTAAAATAGTCTTTTACCCTTCTGAGGGTGTCAATGGAAGGTCGAGTCTAGTCTCGAGAGTATACTTATGAGAGTATTTACTTTATGTGAATAGGCAGAGGCTAGGCAATATTTCTACCGAGTCATAGATTTACCGAGACGCCTGAGGTGAGTCTTCTCACTATACTTTACCTAGAGTGGTAATTAGAGTTATGTGACAGAGTATTTTGTATGCTTTTGCATGATGTGATTTCTATGTGATTTATGTTATGTATGTTACAAAGTTTTACAGAGTTACGATCGGAAGGTCCATAGAGTTAGGGTCAGAGGGCCCACAGAGTTATGGGACTGGAGGGTCCCATTGAGACACATTGACCAGAGGGTCAAACAGAGTTATAGCCTCGAGTGGATAATATGTGTTGTGTGTGGTATTTTGGGGAACTCACTAAGCTTATGCTTACAGTGTTACGTGTTATGTGTTTTAGGTACCAGTGTTCACCGCAAGAAGGCGCCGGCTTGATTCGTACACACACATGGGATTTTATGTATTTCGATCTTGGGGGATGTTTTGTGAAACAAAGATATGAAACTATGACATTTTACTAATGAATGTATTTGGAAAATATGTTTGAAAATGCGAAAAATTGTTTTAAATTTTTACGGTCTTACAAGTTGGTATCAGAGCATTGGTTTGAGGGATTCGGGTGCACCTTCGGGCGTATCTGAACTCAAAATGAGGATTTGCGGAAATTTTGATAATAAAATAGTTTTCAAGAGAAGAATTTTTTAGACAAAACAGAGCAGAGTCGTGTATACGAACAACCAGCGCCCGAACGGTGATTTCCCAGAATACCATTACAATAAGTGTTATGAGGTATGATATGATATGTTATATGATGAGCTATATTATGCATGCTAGAGTAGACTAGGTATTCTTATTAGGTCTAGAGTGGCCTGATATGTGACGCCTGAGTCTAGGAGTCTTGCTGCTAGGGATACTTCAGAGTGTTTAGGTATCAGCAAGGAGGTTATGAGAGATCTGCTAGCGAGTATCATGCGACTAGAGAGAGTAGAGTACTTGGGATTTGGGACTCTAGGAGGAGGACTTGGGGTGAATGTTGATGCGGTGTGAACGGTAGTATTGGGCCCGTACTACTGAAGACACCGGGTCAGTGCACAATCCAAGTAAGAATCCTTGGAGTACCAAGGGACAAGTAGGGTGGAGTATTCGAGTGTGTGTATACTCAAGCGAGTCCCTGATATTTTTCTTGTGTTGTATTTGAGAGAGAGAGAAATCATGGTTGGGACGCGCCACACACCAGGGAGCAGCGGTACGAGTGATGAGGAGATCCGTAGGATCATCCAGGAGGAGGTGGCTGCGGCCATCAGGGTAGAGATACCAGATATGTTCGGGTCTATCAAGACCACACTGATAGAGACATTTGATGAGAAGTACGCTGCTCTTTCTGAGGTTGTTGTTGATGCGGCCACTGCAGCTATAGCTGTGACTAGGCCGCAGGGTGGTGATGCGTTGCTGTTCCGAGAGTTCAGCAACACAAAACCACCGGAGTTTGACGGGACCCATGATCCCATTGCGGCGATGAGGTGGATTTCAAACATAGAGGGGTGTTTCTTTACTTGCTCATCTCCAGAGCATTTGAGAGTTCGGTTCGCGCTGAACCAGCTTTGCTTGGGAGCGAAGGATTGGTGGAAGTTTGTGATGGCACACTATACGCCTACGGAGCTTGCTGCAGTGACCTAGGAGAGGTTCACTGCTATGTTCCGAGATGAGTACGTTCCCCAGGTGGAGAGGGAGCGTTTGGCCCAGGAGTTTCTGACCCTCAAGCAGGGTACTGAGTCTGTTACAGTGATTACGAGGATGTTTCATGAGCGGGCGATGTTCTGCCCAGAGCACATGTCCTCCGAGCAGGCACGTATGAGCCGATATCTGAGCATTTTGAGGAGGGATATACGAGAGTTTGTGGCAAACTCGACGTACCGGACATTTTCCGAGGTTCAGGCAAATGCCTGGAAGAATGAGATAGAGCTGGAGACCCAGGCTAGGGAGGAGGCTGAGTCTCAGGGGAGGGATCGGCGACCGGTACAGTCTTAGCCGATAGCCAAGTGGGCCAAGCCCGCTGATTCGAGATCAGGGAGCCAGAGGAGCTGCACTTGTGGCAAGTGCGGCAAGAGCCACGATGGGGTGTGCAGAGCAGGGTCTTGCTACAAATGTGGCAACGAGGGGCATATGGCTAAGGATTGCCCCAAAGGGTTTGCAGTATGTTTTCACTGCAACCAGACCGGACACCGGAAGACAGAGTGTCCGCAGCTGCGGGGATCAGCACAGGGAGCATCTCAGGGATCTGCCCCTGCTGCTATCAGAGCTACTGAGAGCCGGCCAGTGAAGGCCAAGGCACCGAAGGCACGAGGGAGAGCTTTTCAGCTGACCGCTGAGGAGGTCTGCGCAGCACCCGATGTCGTGGCTGGTATGTATTCTTTTGTGTATTTATTTTGATGTTGAGATTTTGTGCTTATATTATGTTATGCGTAGGTACTTTTCTTGTAAGTTCTGTACCTGCCTTGGTGTTATTTGACTCGGGTGCGAGTCGGTCTTTTGTATCTTTGGCTTTTAGTCAGCACATTAGTGTTACTCGTGAGGCGTTGAGTCGACCTCTGAGAGTTTCCAAAGCTGATGAGAGGGCGGTATATGCCACAGAGGTGATCCGAGGGTGTGTACTCGAGATTTTCGGTGTTGAGTTCCCGATTGATTTAGTTCCTATTGCGATGGGAGATGTCTGTGTCATCATGGGCATGGACTGGTTGAGCAGATTCGGAGCGGTTATCAACTACGAGCGATAGCTGGTGCCATACGAGACCCTAGTGGGGGAGTTCTTTCAGTGTATGGTGAGGGTACACGTTCTGGGTCAGCATTTTGTTCGGCCGCTAGGGCAAGACGGTGTCTACAGCAGGGCTGTAGGGGTTTTGTAGCGTATGTGATGGATACGAGGGTTGATTCAGAGAGACCGAGGCTAGTTGATGAGGTTCCGATAGTGCGTGAGTTCCCGGACGTATTTCCGGAGGAGTTGCCGGGCGTGCCTCCCGTGAGGCAGGTAGAGTTCAGTATCGATTTGGTCCCGGGGGCCGCGCCTATCGCCAAGGTGCCCTATCGCCTTGCACCTCCAGAGATGCAGGAGTTATTCTCGCAGCTTCAGGAGCTGCTGGGGAAGGGGTTTATTCGGCCGAGCAGCTCACCGTGGGGAGCGCCTATCCTCTTTGTCAAGAAAAAGGATGGTTCACACCGGATGTGAATTGATTACCGGGAGTTGAACAAGCTGACGATCAAGAACCGTTACTCGTTGCCGAGGATCGACGATTTGCTCGATCAGTTACAGGGAGCATCTTGGTTCTCCAAGATCGATTTGAGGTCTAGGTATCATCAGGTAAGGGTGCGAGATGAGGACATCCAGAAGACAACGTTCAGGACTCGTTATGGGCATTACGAGTTTGTGGTGATGCCTTTCGGACTCACCAATGCACCAGCGGTGTTCATGGATCTCATGAACAGAGTGTGCATGCCGATGTTGGATCGCCCAGTGATCGTATTCATCGATAACATTTTGGTGTATTCGAGATCCAGAGAGCATCATGAGAAGCATTTGAGGGAGATCCTTGGGGTTCTGAGATCGGAGAGGCTTTATGCCAAATTCTCCAAGTGCGATTTCTGGTTGCGAGAGGTCCAGTTCCTAGGACACCTCGTTAATCAGAAAGGGGTATTGGTCGACCCGGCTAAGGTTGAGGCAGTGATGAGTTGGGGGATGCCAAGGTCACCCATCGAGATCAGGAGTTTCTTAGGGCTGGCAAGCTATTACCGGAGATTTATCAGGGATTTCTCCAAGATCGCTGTGCCACTCACCTGGTTGACCTGGAAGGGTGTTGCTTTTTCTTGGGGCCCAGAGCAGCAGGACTCCTTCGAGACACTTCGCCAGAGATTATGCGAAGCCCCGGTGTTAGCCCTTCCGGAGGGGATGGAGGACTTTGTGGTGTATTGTGACGCGTCGATCTCAGGGTTGGGAGCGGTGCTGATGCAGAGAGGGCATGTGATAGCATACGCATCGAGGCAGCTGAAGCCTCATGAGATGCGGTATCCCACCCACGATCTAGAGTTGGCGGCAGTGGTGTTCGTTCTCAAGATCTGGCGTCACCATCTGTATGGGGTTCGGTGTACCATATACACGGACCACAAGAGCTTGAAGTACTTGATGGATCATCCCAACCTGAATATGCGCCAGAGGAGATGGTTGGATGTGGTAAAAGATTACGACTGTGAGATCCTGTACCACTCGGGTAAGGCTAATGTTGTAGCCGATGCACTGAGCCGAAGGGCGGAGAGCGCCCCGATGCGAGATGTTTGTTTGAGATTGACCGTGATGGCTCTGGTGTTGGATACTATTCGTGGGGCCCATGCTGAGGCCGTGAGATCCGAAAACTAGAAGAGAGAGCGAGTTGTCGGGATGGTATCGAAGTTCATTACCGATAGTCGGGGGCTTATGACATTTCAGGGTCGAATCTGGGTACCGTTTGTGGGCGGGACGTGTACCATTTTGATGGAAGAGGCTCATCAATCGAAGTTATCGATCCATCCTGGGGCCACTAAGATGTATTTAGACCTGAAGAGGGAGTATTGGTGGCCCTGTATGAAGAGGGATGTCGCGTGGTTTGTTGAGAGGTGCTTAACCTGTCGTAGGGTTAAGGCCGAGCACCAGAGACCGCATGGTAAGTTGCAGCCGTTGGAGGTTCCCGAGTGGAAGTGGGAACATATTACCATGGATTTTATCACCAAATTGCCAAGGATTGCTAGGGGAGTCGATGCAATTTGGGTGATTGTGGACAGGTTGACAAAGAGCGCCCACTTCCTTGCTATCATTGAGGGCTCTTCCGCAGAGAAGTTGGCAGAGATGTACATGAGGGAAGTGGTATCGCGACATGGAGTGCCGATCTCGATTGTCTCAGATTGAGATGTGCGTTTCACTTCCAGATTCTGGAAGAAATTTCATGAGGAATTGGGTACTAGGCTGCATTTTAGTACCGCATACCACCCCCAGACTGACAGACAGAGCGAGCGGACGATTCAGACGCTCGAGGATATGCTCTGGGCATGTGTGTTGGATTTCAGCGGGAGTTGGGACACGTATTTGCCCTTAGCAGAGTTTTCCTACAATAACAGCTATCATTCGAGCATTGGTATGCCACCCTTTGAGCTGTTGTATGGGAGAAGTTGTCGAACCCCCATTTGCTGGGAGAAGTTGTAGTACAGAGATCGTGCTTCAGACGACTGAGTAGATACAGCAGGTCAGGCAGAGGTTATTGACCACTCAGAGTCATCAGAAGAGTTATGCGGACAGGCGCCGATCCGAGCTCGAGTTCCAGGTCGGCGACTTTATACTCCTGAAGGTCTCTCCTTGGAAAGGAGTGATCCGATTCAGGAAGAGGGGCAAGTTAGGACCCTGATATATCGGTCCTTTTAGGGTGATCGCGAGGGTAGGTAGGGTAGCCTACTGGTTGGAGCTACCTGTAGAGCCAGGTCAGATTCATGACACTTTCCATGTGTCGCAGTTGCGAAAGTGTATAGCCGATGAGTCGGCAGTAGTGCCATTAGAGGATATTCAGGTGGATGTGAGCCTGAACTACGTTGAGAGACCGGTGGCTATTCGGGATTGAAAGATGTGGGTTCTAAAGAACAAAGAAGTGCCTCTGGTGCAGGTCCAGTGGCAACACCGGAAAGGGTCAGAGCTTACTTGGGAGCCAGAGCGTGAGATGCGTGAGTAGCATCCGGAGTTGTTTCCAGAGTGAGACTTCAAGGGCGAAGTCTGATTCTAGTGGGGGAGAATTGTAACATCCGGATTCCCAGGTATATTATTTTATTTAATTATTTTGGAATTTTTGGAGGAACTCGGCGAGTTGGAGCCAAGACTCGCCGAGTAGGGTCGCGGATGTTCATCTGGGTTCACGTCCGGACTCGGCGAGTCCACGCTGTTTAATGAAACCCTAATTCCCCGGGTTTGGAGCCTATTTAAGGGCACTTATAGCCTCCCATTGCGGCTACCAGTCCCTTGAGAGAACCCTAAGTGAGCCAAATCGTTGTGAGGAAGAGGAAGTCACTTTTGATCCTTGTACCCTTGGTTTAGTAAGAAGGAGGTGACCAAGAGCAAAGAGGAGGTGTGATTCTAGCAGTTCCAGAGTTCAGAGACTTCATTTTGAGGTAATAGTTCGAACCTCCTTCAGTTTTGGTGTTGATCATTAGAGTTAGGGTTTTCTAACCCCTTTGGAGAGTGATTATGTGGAGCAAATGGTCCCCCTTCGAGTTTGTGCCTTGGATCTGGACTCAAAGAGGTCCAGAGACCTTAAACCTTGGATCGGGTAGAAGAAGGACTCCTCATAGTGAAGTAGGTATCGTAAGAGGATAACCCAACAAATCCGCTTACGAAGGGGTTGAGTATGGTTAAGCACTTGCAACACGCTAGGAGCATTGGGCTGAAGGACGATATTAGTTTAGATTAGATTGTTTAGAAACATGTAATAGATAAATGTAATTGACATTTGATGATTAAATAAATGGATATTATTTATGAGTAAAGTTACTGTCTTATGTTAATTGTTTACCTATTGTTTCATTTTGCATGTTTTGACTTCCTAAAAAATTAAATCATTCGAACGGTCCACAGTCGTTCATATGTTGGAAGTAGGTATGAATGAAGACTCTCATGAATTGGTGTTTAGAGTGTAGTGTATTAGACATAGAAAAAGTTTGCTACAACGTTCATGAGTGCTTATGAATAAGATTTGAGCATTGGTATAAACACACGCTTGCTGGAATCACTTCATGGAATTTATCACGAGCGATCGCAAGATGATAATATCATATAGTCTTAAAACCTAGATATGTGGTCTATTGTTTGCTAATTGGTTGTGCATTGATAATGCGTAAACGCATCAATAACTTGATGTTATAAAAGGCATCGTTGTGTATGATTTGATTAGCGAATGGTAAATGCATATAAGTCGAAGTTTATCTGTTCCTTTTAACCTAAGAGTATAAAAGTGATATCAGGGCCCCTCGATGATTTGGTTTGACTTATGTGTCAGGCCCGTCAGGACTAAATTGATGTATTAGATTAATTTTTATGTTAGACGAATTTGAGATCGAGAATCTAAATGCTGGACAATAAGTATGACTATGTTCCATGTAATTGTTCGCATGGTATCTAGAACAGAGGATTATACGATCCCTTATCTGAAGGACAAGTGATTGAAAAGATCAAGAGTTTTGAGAACTGTGATTGCTAATCGGATCCAGAAGTTACATTTGCATTTATAGTTATTCGGCTTATCCAAGTCGGAGACTGTTGGATTAGTGTCTAAGTCGATAACTATATTTGGTGTGTACTTGACCCGATTGTGCATGCTCCTTTTGGGTTGCCTTCACCAAAGCAACTCGACTGGAGGAATAATATAAAAAGAGGTGATTATGGTTTATTAATATATTATAAGACTAATATATTAAAAGAGAAATCATATTTGTTTAATTAACATTGGTCAAGAATTAATTAAGAATTGGTTTTGTGATAAAAAAAGTTAATTGAACTAAGGGGACTGAACTGTAATTATGTGATAGTTACAAAGTTGGGCAAGGAAACCCTAGATGATAGGGTGGACGAATTCTATGGATAAAGCCTTAAGAATTCTTCCATGATAGGGATTGTAGAATTCTCTTGTGGGCTGCTTGGTGGCTAAGTAACTGATAAGGATAATAACTGAAACCTTAATTGCTACACCTATATAAAGAACCCTTGGGCATGGGAAATTCGGCCACTTTAACCCTAGAAGTCCTTGAGTCGAATTTCTCCTCTCCCCTCTCTCTCTCTTGCTTCCTCCAATTGCTCTTGGTGTTTATGATTCATTAGAGGAACAACATTTAAGGTGCTAAAGTTCTCAAGACTTCAAGATCTTCAATCAAAAACAAGGTAATCATCTAGATCTGTTTTGTTATGTCAATTTTGAATTAGATACACTAGATCTAGGGTTTGCAAGTCTTGGATGAATTGCATGTATAATTGAGAACCCTAGATCAAAGCATTAGGTTTTGCATGAGCTCATAGGATGTTATTTTGTGTAAAACCCATCACGACCCACAAACTATAATAGAACATTTGGTCCATAATCCACAAGACATGCTGTCCACATCCACCCTCGCTTCCGACTGCATTATACATGCAAATTATACACAGAACAAGATCTAATAGACTGTTGAATAATAGAATCCACCCTAAGACCATAGGAAAAAGGTCAAATCAGCTATTCTAAGGCTATAAGATCCTAACCGTATACAATTTTCAAAACATACACATTGCAGTTACAAATACCAACTATCATTCTTATTCCAGCATGACATCCAATATCCTCATGGCTTCAAGCAACACATATCAGGCCAACCAATTGATGACTACTCACCACTAGCATGCAAGTCTACCAGCTCATACAACATATACAGGCACCTCCCCTAGCCCTAACTAGCATGCGATTCATTGATTCAAAATCAAATCATAACATATAAAAAATGTGGGTATTATGGGGAAACATACTCGAGCTCGACCGATTGCATGCACCACACCCTTTCTTGTCTCAGAAATTATTTACTTAAATTTTTTTTTTCTTTGAAAGCTTAATAGATCCTCAATCTGAGTTTAGACACAACCGAAAGCATGTCCGAATCCCTCAAACCAAGGCTCTGATACCAACTTGTAACGACCCAAAAATCAAGGATAAAAATTTCATTTTAGTATAGCTAAAACATTAATATTGTTTATTTCTAACATTTGAAATCATCGTTAAGTAAAACATTAATCAGAGTTCATCCCCCGATTCTTTCATTGCAGAAGTCATAGTTTTGTGCACTGTGATCAATCCGACCTCTTCTTTTCCAAAACGTTGATACCTGAAACCAAAACTGCAAACCGTAAGCACAAAGCTTAGTGAGTCCCCCAGAGCATAACCTACACACAATCCACGCAACACATATTATATTAGCTATAAAAGCTATCTCTACCGCATACCACACATCAATTAGCTCTAAAAGCTACCTCTACCGCATATCACATATCCATTAGCTATAAAAGCTACCTCTACCACGTAACACATATCAATTAGCTGTTATGCTATCTCTACTATTAGCCACAAATGCTACCTCTACCCTTAGCCTTATAGCTATCTCTACCATTAGCCACAAAAGTTATCTCTACCGTTAGCCCCAAAGGCTATCTCTACCGTTAGCCACAAAGGCTATCTCTACGTTAGCCCCAAAGGCTATCTCTGCCGTTAACCACAAAGGTTATCTCTATCATTCGCTGCAAAGCTATCTCTACCACATTTCAATGCATAACAATGCCACACACCTCTACACAGTAAGTATACCAACTATCCTAAAATGGGCCGACTTTGGTGCCTTAGAGCCATTGGTATGGTGAGGAGACTAACCTCGCATTGCAGAGCTTCCCACATGAATTCCCTAGCTGCTGCCCAACCAACTTCCCGAGCTGTCACTACCAAACAATATACCTAATTAGCAATTGGATCCGATACCATAATCCTTAATCCATGCATGGGGTAAAATGACCATTCTACCCCTGGCCCAGTATGATCCAAACTTAGGCCCAATCCCAAAACAAAAGACCAACACTTGGTATGCTTTCCAAGCCCACTAATGGCCCAATTTGCCAAATTGGGCCCAAATCCTCTAATGGGCCTTACTTTAAGCCCAAACATATTCCTGGCCCAAAACATCTGACTTTTGATGGTCCAATAAGGCCGAAAGGCCCAAAGTCCACTGGCTGGCCCAACCCGATTCCCAAAATACTCCAAGCCCATAACTGATGAGTACGCGGGGCGTACTCCCTTGTACACTAAGTGTACTGGCTGAAGGTGGTATATGTTGTGCATACCTGCATGTATGCCCATTGTACCCCTCTCTTAAGCCACTTTTCCATTAAGTGCTTAATACTCTACTACAGAAGCTACAATTACAAATACAAGTCCTCTTCACCGTCTTAAAGCATAAAGTTTATTACTTGATGGCTTTGTATGACCCACATAAGCTCAAACTCTAAAAATGGTAAACTACTTCCATGGAAATGATCTTAACTCATGCATGAACCCAGTAAGACCTCCAAGATGGCAATTTTCTGCCTTAGGGACTCCTTTAACAATGAGAGTGGCAACTGTAAGCCTGAGAATCAGATTTCAACCATAAAGCTCCATCCTTGGGACCAAAAAGGTCCAAAAACCCATCATAATAGATCTAAGCATTTAAAAGGCAAGTTTAAGACTTTATACCTCAAGATGATTGAAATGAAGCAACAATGTCGGATCTACAGCTTCTACTTTGAACCAACACCTTGCTTTGCTCTTCACTTGCTTGGAAAATGGATTCACAACACTATAATGCTCTCTAATGGCCTCCAAAGCTCCAAGAACACTCATAGGAGGATTAGGGTTCCATGGTGGTTGTCTAAAGATGAAATGGAGGCTGGCCAATGAGTCATATTATTCCTTTTATAGTGGCATAGCTCTAAAATTAGGGTTTAGAAACTCTGAGCGTACGCTGGGTGTACTTCTCGTACGTTGGGCGTACGCCTCCAACACCTGAGTCCACTTTACACCCCTACGATGGGCGTACCCCAGCTTACGCAGGGTGTACCCACCAGGCTGCCACCATGCATGCGTGGGCTGAAATGCAAGCTTTTCCATTCAGGGACCAACTCTGCCAACAACTTCGAAGTACAATAATGTCCTCGTTCTAAGTCCGTTTCCGACGAACTTTATATCCACGAAAAGGTGGCATTAAGCTCTAAGCTCCAAGCTACACCCCAAGATTTAAAACCTACCAAATAAGACCCGAGACCGATAAAAGACCGTATCGCTAGACTACACTTATACCCTTGGCCTCTGAAGACACAATCGAACACTTTCAAAACTAGGTGTTAAAATTAGGGTTGTATGTGCACCATAATTTGTTGTAGTGTACAAAATCCAATAGACCCAACTCGTCGAGTTCATCTATGCGAGTCATCGAGTTCCTTAGGTTCTTAGAAAATCGGGAAAATCTAACTCAACTCGCTGAGTTGTCTCACTAACTCGTCGAGTTTGTACAACGCCCAGGATAACGGGGAAAACCAAAAACCAACTCGTCGAGTTGGCTAACGAACTCGTCGAGTTACTTCAATCTAATCACTCATTTAGACACTTTTAAGCGAGACTAAGGCCCCAAACTGTAGATCTAGCCTTTTGAGGCTGTAATACCAAGTAAAACTACAAGCTTTACGTCCATGCATTGCATCTAGGGATAAGTTTGCCAAAACAAAGCTCAAAAAATGCTTTAAGGCATGGAATGTGGCCAAAGCTTTGATAAAGCTTGAGTCATTAGGCCTAAAGGGCCTAATAATGTCTAGATTTGAAATGTTAGCTTCAAGGTAAGCTCAAAACCAATATCGACTCAAGAAAATGCTAAAAATGGCCATAAACTCTCTAATGGAGAGATCTAACAATCGAGTGATCAAGATAATGACTTTTGACCTCCAAATGGCTGTTAACACTGAATGAATGCCGGATCCAGAGACTCCTTCTTGTTCCAAGCCTTTTACTCCTCAAGTTCCTACAAGGAATGCACCAAAACACACATTCTTAACCTTACTCTCTCTCACAGTGGAAGATAGCTCGATTAGGGTTTGTCTTAGGGTGATAAGGTGATGAAAGAGGCAGGATAAAGGGCTTAAGGCCCTTTAAATATGGTGCAAACCCTTAAAATTAGGGTTTTCACACTCAGCTCTAACTTGTCAAGTTGGGTCCTCTAACTCATCGAGTTGAATCTAAAATTCATGCGACTATCTCGATCTCTACTCGACGAGTTGGGGTCTCCAACTCGTCGAGTTGCCCTGTCAAAATGAATATAAAACAATTTTAATGTTTACCTGGGAGTCGGGATGTTAGATAAAATATATCATTAACATTTGGTGAAATATAAATTTGATTGAAAATGAAGTGAATTTATAGTAACACTAGAAGTGACAAATTATTAACATATATTTTTTGAAGATGTTTAATACTATTAGCATATATTTTTAAATGCATATTTCAAGCAAAGTTGTTGAAATTTAAAAGAATATAAAATATAAGGATGTGTTTAAAATATAAAGATGTGTTTTGTAATATACATTTAATATAAAGGGAATAAAATAAAAAAATGTTAATGCAATTGAAATTATGAAATCGACAAATATGATGAGATTGATTGTACACTATTCAAATTAATATGTTTATACACGAATTTATTCGTGCTAATATGAGAACCTTTTTTTTGCAACTCTGTGACTAGGGTTGTAAGCGAACCGAACGAACACGAACAGGGCTTGTTAATATTCGTTCGTTTAAGTTAGTCGAACAAATGAACGAACACGAATGGATAAACGAATTAGTTTTCTTGTTCATGTTTGTTCGTTAAACAAATTGCATTGGTCATGTTTGTTCGTTTATGTTCGTGAACATGCAAAACGAACATAAACGAACGCACGTAAATAAACAAAGATAATCAAACATAATTCAAACATATTTGAACATAAATAGATATATAATACAATAATGTAATCAAATACAATTAAGCATATATGATCGTTTTAAGAACTTATATGAACGAACATAAACAAATGCAAACGAAAAACATAAACAAACGTTCACGAACTTAATTGAATGAACAAGATCCTTGTTAATATTCGTTCGTTTAACTAAATGAACGAGAATTTATGGTCATGCTTGTTCATTTATTAAATAAACGAAGATAAGTGAACTTCCTACCGAACGGTTCACGAACAGTTCGCTAAACGTTCGGTTCGTTTACAGCCTTATCTGTGACATTGGCTCGAATAGGCTGAGAAGGGAAACATTATTTTTTTTGTATTATTTAATTTTCGCATAGTAAGTTTGTTAGTAGAAAATGCAAACTAATGGTTTTTTTTGGGGGTATCATAGCTGAAAAATACCTTTTTGTGGGCATTTCATAAAATTGTTTTCCTTTTATGTTAGTTTTTTTTAACATAATTTAATTTCTAAAAGAAGAGGGTAAGAAGCTATATATTTAAATTTTGTGATTTAATATATATGTTACGAAAAATGAATTTTGATTGCTTATATTTTTTTGTTTTATATGAACAGTAAATGTTAATAAATAATTTGGGTTTTGGATGCCCAAAAAGTTTAGAAATATATATAAAACTTATGGGTTATTATTCAATATTTATCAAATAGTCAATGGTTTAGTGGTATGTAGTGACTCTTTCATATAAGTGAGGTCATTGATTCAAGTCTCAGAAATGACATAGGTAATTATTTACATGCATCTTAGTTAGTTTTCTAATTATAAAATGTAATAATAATAAAAAAATTACGTAAAACTTGTGTTTTGAACGATATTTTAAACTTATACATAAAACATCATGATTCCAATTATATACTTGCTATTAAATATATATATTTTTCTTATTTTTAGTATTTGTTTACTATCAACATCCCTAATTATTTATTATACACCATTTGGTTTGACATTTTATCGAATAAAGTTGATGTGCAATAATTAAAAGGGTTTACAAGCAATAGGCACCCTAACAAAAACATGAAAAACCTTGGCTTAGAAATACATATACGGTAAAGCTGATTTATAGAGCATAAGACTATGCAGAGAGGAAAGCGGTAAGAATGAGGCGACGCCTATGTGACATAGTGAACAACCCCCACCCTTATGCGGTTTGGGAATTATAGTTTGAGGTGTGCAAACAAAATTGGGAGCGCTCCTCTCTCTCTCTCTCACTCTTCTTCCTTCTCTCTCTCTCTCTCTTCTTTCACTTTCCCTCTTTTTATGGTATACCACTCCTTGAGTTTGACAAAATGAAAGAGTGTGACAAAATGAAGAAAAAATATATCCTTATCTTTATTATTACATTTTAGGATAATGATACAAAATTCAAAGCAATTACATCCATTACTTTTATACATTCCTAAACCAATACAAGAAAGCTTTTGTGGTTTAAATGGACAATATGTTAGTATCAACTACATTTCAACATGTGATAAATGTCATTAATTAAAAACTATGATTCAATGTTTTTAAATTATTTGACTTTAGTATAAAATCTTTATTTATTATGAGTTCATGTTGTTGTAAAAAAGAGTTGAGTAACGACATTCATAATGCATTAAACTTATTGAAATTTCATCAATTCACTTATTATACAACTCTATATTAATTTTCCTAGCAATGAATTGAACTTAACAGAGTTCAATAGAATATATATATATATATATATATATATATATATATATATATATATATATATATATATAATATTTAAAAGGTTTCTCTTTTCCCATTGAAGAGTTCAACGACCATTGAACCCCTTATCCTATGAATGCTAACATGGTATCCCATAATTATAGAATTTAATCCATTTAATGCTAATTAGACATGTCAACTCATTCAACTGTCCCATTAATCTATATATTGTGGATGCTTTAACTTATAGTCAATTTAAAATTATTTTAGATCAATAAAATATAAACACTTTTTGGAAAGTAAGGACCATGTAACTTTTCAAAGAAAAAATCTAATTTTCGCATTATTACAAAACTATGTTACGACATCGGTTTTTATAAATTTGGTGGTCTCGGTTTTATATTTATCATCACTAAAGGTCATAAAGTAATTCACAAGATTGTTTTCATGATATTTTACTGAAAACGAGTTACCATTGCAAATTAGACTTCAGACATTAACATCGATTTTACATAAAAAAAGTGATAAGTCGTCCGACGACTGAAAACGGTAGCCAAATGTCCTCTTTGCTAACGGGTTTTGTTATTTTATATGTACATTTACCTTGTATCGGTTATTAAGTGAGACATAAGATGTTGAAGTCTCATTTAAAGTGATGACTATGTTTCATGTAATTGTCCGCATGATATCTACAATAGAGGATTATATGATCCCTTATCTGAAGGATAAGTTATTGATAAGATCAAGAGTTTTGAGAACTATGATTGATAATCAGATCCAAAAGTTACATCTGCATTTATAGTTATTAGGCTTATCCAAGTGCAAGACTATTGGGCTAGTGTCTAACACCATAACTATATTTGGTGTGTACTTGACTCGGTTGTGCATGGTCCTTTTGGGTTGCCTTCACCAAAGCAACTTGACTCGAGGAATAATGGAGAAACAGGTTATTATGGTTTATTAATATATGATATGAATAATATATTAAATGAGAAATCATGTTATTTAAATAATTTTAGTCAAGAATTAATCCTCTCCCCTAGAAGTCCTAGAGCCGAATTTATCCTCTCCCCTCTCTCTCTTGCTTCCTCCAATTGCTCTTGGTGTTTGTGATTCATTAGAGGCACAACATTTGAGGTGCTAAAGTTCTCAAGGCTTCAAGATCGTTAATAAAAAACAAGGTAATCGTCTAGATCTGTTTTGTTATGTCAATTTCGAATTATATACACTAGATCTAGGGTTTGCAAGTCTTGGATGAATTGCATGTATAATAGAGAAGCCTAGATCCAAGCATTAGCGTTTGCATGGGCACATAGGATGTTGTTTTTTGTAAAACCCATCACGACCCACAAACTATAATAGAACATTCGGTCCATAAACCACAACCTATGTTGTCCACATCCACCCTTGATGTTGGTTGCCTTATGCATGCAAATTATACACATAATAGAATCTAATAGACTGTCAAATGATAGACTCTACCCTAAGACCACAGGAAATAAGGTCAAATCAGCTATTCAAAGGATATAAGATCCTAACCGTATATAATTTTCAAAACATACACATTACAGTTACAAATACAAATTCTCATTCTCATTCCAGCATGACATCCAAAATCCTCATGGCTACAAGAAACACATATGAGGCCAACCTATTGTTGACTACTCAGCACTAGCATGCAAGTCTACCAACTCATACAACATATACAAACACCTCCCCTAGCCCTAACTAGCATGCGATTCATAGATTCAACATCAAATCATAACATATAACAAATGTGGGTATTCTAGGGAAACTTACTCGAGCTCGGCTGATTGCATGCACCACACCCTTTCTTATCTTAGAAATTCTTTACTTAAAACATATTTTTCTTTGAAAGCTTAATAGATCCTTAGTTTGAGTTCAGAGACAACCGAAAGCATGTCTGAATCCCTCAAACCAAGGCTTTGATACCAACTTGTAACGACCCAAAAATCAAAGATACAAATTTCATTTTTAATATAGCTAAAACATTAATATCGTTTATTTCTAACATTTCAAATAATCGTTAAGTAAAACATTTATCAGAGTTCATCCCCCGAATCATTCATTGCGGAAATCATAGGTGTGTGCACTGCGATCAATCCGAGCTGTTCTTTTCCAAAACAATGATACCTGAAACCAAAACTGCAAACTGTAAGCACAAAGCTTAGTGAGTCCCCCAGAGCATACCCTACACAAGATCCACACAACACATACCATATTAGCTATAAAAGCTATCTTTACTGCATGCCACACATCAATTAGCTATAAAAGCTACCTCTACCACATAATCTAGAACAATTAGCTACAAAGGCTACCTCTACCGCATATCACATATCCATTAGCTATAAAAGCTACCTATACCTCTACCACGTATCACATATCAATTAGCTGTCAAGCTATCTTTACCATTAGCCACAAATGCTACCTCTACCCTTAGCCCTAAAGGATATCTCTACCATTAGCCACAAAAGCTATCTCTATCATTAGCCCCAAAGGCTATCTCTACCGTAAGCCCCAAAGGCTATCTCTACGTTATCCCCAAAGGCTATCTCTACCGTTAGCCACAAAAGGTTATCTCTACAATTAGCTACAAAGCTATCTCTACCACATTTCAATGCATAACAATGCCACACACCTCTACACAGTAAGTATACCAACTATCCTAAAATGGGTTGGCTTTCGTCCCTTAGACTTGTTGGTATAGTGAAGAGACTAACCTCACATTGCAGAGCTTCCCGCATGAATTCCCTAGCTGTTGCCCCGCCAGCTTCCCGAGCTGTCACTACCAAACAATATACCCAATTAGCAATTGGACCCCATATAATAATCCTTAATCCATGCATGGGGTAAAATAACCATTTTTCACACCCCAAAACCAGAATGGGAGAAACGTTCTGGGGTGGAGGACGTCATGTTTAGTATCACAAGACATGCATCATAGTAATCAAAGTAAATAAACAACCATTTCATTAGAAAGAAAGTGTTTACAATGTGTGTGTTCACAAAACATAGAATACATAAGCAATTAACTAAACAAGACTTGAAGCTATTATGCTCCGTCTTCTGAATTCCCAACGCGAGTATCTGTCTACTAGTATCCTAAGAATACAAGTTATTTGAAAGAGTTTATTAGCAATTAAGCTGGTGAGTTCATAAGATTATAGTGATGTAAGTAAGTTGTAGAAAGCTTATTAAATTGTAAGTTATGTTTAGGAAAGTTCGGCTGTTCCTCCAGAAAATCCTATATTTCCTGCTTTGATGAAAGATAAGTATAAATGATTCTATAATCCTTTCTATGAGTACTAAATGTATACAAGTTATATAAAACTCAGAGTAAACAAACAATCAATTGTCTGTATCTGCCCTAATCCCACAACCAAACAAGGAACAAGGAATGAGGCAGATGGAACACATCCCATTGGTTGTTAGGTCATCGTTGTATATAACCCTAGTGTATTCACTTGGTACTCACGGAGTTAACTATAATAGTTCCTTTATATTTGATGAAAAGATCCTTTAAGAAAACCCTTGTTTCTTATAATAAAATAGTAACCACAGTGGTTCCTTTTATAGTCACTTAGTTTATACTAGCTATATATAATCTAATGTCGAATAGATAGATACTTGTATGAATCTACCCTAAGCCCACAACCAAACAAGGAACACGAAATGAGGCGGAAGGCACACATCTAACTATCTATCGGGTATTAATTATATATAACCCTGATGTATAAACTAAGGTATTATGGAGTTAATCACCTAAGGTCCTTTAAGTTATACTAGTTTAATAAAATGGATTAAACCCTTTACTGGTAAGTTTCTAGTTTTGTATATGAAAGTTCTATTTTGAAAAGTATGTTTTGTACTAAAAAACTGTGCATTGATTTAGTGTTCTATGACCTGACCCATACCTGGTACCCCTTATGATGACTTAATGTATACGAAACATATATATAACTAAGATCGGTTGGATAATAGGATGGGTGAATCCGCTCTAAGCCCACAACCAAACAAGGAACAGGAAATGAGGCGGAAAGCACACATCCTATTACCTGTCGGATCCTATTAGTATATATCCCTTGATGTATACATTAAGGTGTGACAACCCGATATTTCAACTCTATGTAATGACCTAAAAAGTCAAGTATTGTAACCACTTTTGAGATAATGAAATTAATATCGAAAATAAAATGTCCGAAAAGTTTCTATTTAATTACCTACTATGTTTGATGTCATTAAACCGTGATCGTACGTAAAAAGAACGCCCAAATCCGACTTCGTATATTGAAGTTATGATTTTTCCAAGTTTGGCCTAGCGACAGACAGCTAAAAACTCGAATCGGAGATCGAGCAACTGTTGGCCGAAATGACCTAAATGAGAATCGAAGGTCTCGACAGTAGTAAATGTCTGGCGAAAACAGACGTCAGATAAAGAAGTTATGAATTTCTAACAAAATTCTCTTAAACGCGACGTTTTAAAATAAATAATAAAAATAATTTCAAAATTTGCAGACAAAATCTAAACGAAAGTTGTAGAGCGTAGTCTCACCTACGCGTGGATATAAAGAACATCGAAAACGGAGTTCGTATGAAGAAGATATGAATTTTAGAAGTTTATTAATTAAATAAAATATAAATTTTATTATTAATCCTTGGTATTATCTGAAGGAAGAGTTAGCAAGTCTATCCGAGTTACGCCCCGCGTACACAAGGGCTAGGCTTCGGATCATCCACGTCTCACCCTATGCGAGGCTATGTGCCGTCCCATCCGAACTTCGAGGCAGTCGAGGATCCGGTCATGCGTGACGTATGCGTACGCCCAACGTACCCGCATACGCCCCGCGTACCGAGGCGGTTCCCAGCCCCTATAAAAGGGATGCGAGGGTTCGGAAGAAAGGGCTCCATGTCTCTCATTTCTCTTTCGTTCTTGCCTCGTTTTCCGTGGCCGTGCTAACCCGAAGCCCCAGTCACTTTGCTCAAGTCCCGAAGTTCATTTGTACTCCCGAGATTCCCGAGAATCCCGAGAAAATCCGCTTTCCCGAGAAGGAATTCTGCCCGGTTTTCATCACGCTTTTTCCGATCTTTCAAGTGAGTTCATTCCCTTATAATCTACACTTTTAAATGTTTTATAAATAACTTTTATATGCTTTTAAGGGGGGGAATACAAGTAAAACATACGATTATTATCGTGTGTTATATATATTGTTTCGTTATACACTTTTTATCAACGGAATCATATGTGATTTATAACTATTATAGGGAAACTTTCGTATGCAAAATATATCACGATAACATCATATTTTTGGAAATGAAAAATGTGGTTATATATGTATAGATCAAACACTCTGCTTGTACTGTATGTATATGTGCTCATCTGGGTACTATATAAATTATAACTTTTCATAACAAGTGAGCATTTTTACTAGGGATTACTATACAAACGAGACACACTTTTAGAGAACTATAATAGGTATAGTTTTACGAGGAAATTACGAACTTTTACATACTAGAAATACTATTTCAAGAAATTTACTTTCACATACAAGAACAAATGAACATTTTCACACGTAAATCTGTTTTATACTAAGTTTTGTGAGATATTAACTTTACGTACGTTCGAGTACACATTTCAAGTCCTGTATTATATACCAGAATCCCTTGGAGGGGGAGCATGATGTTTGTGTATAGACCTATACGGGTTTGACAACCCGCGCCCTGACTGTTAGCTACAGTCCACCATTTGGGGTGACAAACGTCAGAACATTCCAACGCCTGAAGAACGTTGTGTACAGGCATTTCTAGTCAATAGCATGGTGATAAAACTCACATGGAGTATTAACAACACATTGATTTACGAGGTTCTTCAGAAGTATTGGAAATTTTATACTTACATACACTTTTAGAAACAAACATTGGTCTTGAGAGAAGGCTACTTTTATACTAGTAGAAAATATAGGATTTTCTAGAAGCAAACAAACTAGAACAAAACATTGCATTTCATAAAAACATTGTCATTTAATACTTATGAAACTCACCAGCTTAAATGTTGATCTACTCTTTCAAAACTACTTGTATGTCCCAGGGATTCAGTAATTACATGTAACAAACCGCTTTTGAAGAAAGGACGTTGCGGCGCCAGTTTAAATTCATATTTTGACATCATATTGTAATTGGTTTTAAACATGTACCTTTTGACAATGTAAACTTTCAATTATATATATGATGGTTGTATTGCTTTCTTTACTATGTATTTATTTGTTACGTTACCACATGAAGTCATCCGCCCCGAACATTTCCGCCATTCCGGTTTAGGGGTGTGACTGATTGGTATCAAAGCAATGTTTATAGTGAATTAAGTATATCGAACCACATAAGATATACAAACTATAAATGCTTAAGGGACTAATACTCTTTGACAAAACAATTTTTGTTTTACGCCTAAGCCGCATTTCGTTTAACTTAAAATGTTAGCTTATTTAAGTACAAATACATGCATACAACAAATTATTTTCATGATTATTAACTATACAACAAGTATTTAGACAAGTTGGACACTACGATTAAGACTCGATATATGTAATCAGATTTGGGAAAAATATAGCGTGATCAACTATATTTGCCCGAGATCGGACCAATGTATATTGAGGAACGCTCGTAGTGAGCAACAAGTCAAAACTTACCAAAAACATCACGAGGATCAAACACAAGAATTTAAATACTATAGGAGTATTTGCTACATAAACTAGTTTAACTTACATGTTTAGTCTTACATGTTCCAACTTTATTCAATTCTTATAACCCTATTCTCGTACAGTCAAATGACTGGATTTCATCACCCCGGTGACCCCTACTATCCTAACCAAGGAAACGGGGGATGGATCGAAGATGATCCCGAGGAGGACGAAGAACCCATAGAATTGGATGAAGAGGATGACTCCGGTACCGACTTAGAGGCGGAAGTGATCAACCCACCACCCGCACAACCTCCCGCCTGCGTAAGGAACTTTCAAGGACCGACTCCCGTTTGGGGAAGTCACCTCCACCATTGGAGCAAACAACAAAGTCTACGCCCTCCCTATGGCATGTGCCGAGACTTCTATGATGTCCGCGGCGGAGGTTCAGCCGATCGGGCACTCCCAGTCATGGTGGGCAAACTCGCCAACCAGTCCTACCAATCCAGAGTCCAAGCTAGCCGGATTCGGGAAGTCAACATGGAAGTACAGGTTCACACTTCCGACATCCGTAGGCTGGACAGAGCTTAGGACAATGCCCAACTCCAAACCGAGGCATTCCAGGCGCAAATGATTGCAGCCCTCGCCAAATTAAGGGAACAACAGACCGCCTTCGATAGGCGTCTTATGGAAACAAAGCAATTGGATGCGGAATAAAGCTCCAAGCGCAACCTACGTCGCAAGTAGTGCTTGCCAAAATCCCAAATTTTGTTATAAGTTAGGACCTCGGCTAAAAGTTTTTATTTTTCTTAAACTTTGTAACTGGAGACCCTTATATGGTTCAAACTTTCGTGATCGTTGTATCAACTATTATATTAATATAATTGGCACGCTATTATTACTACTTTGAGTATTTCGTTCAATCCTTTAAAATATTACGGAGAAACCATACGCTTGTTTTTTATATTCGGATTTACGAATAACTTTCATCCTTCTATCTTTAAAACTCATACTATCATCTGTTGTTGAACTGTAACGATTTAGCTCATGAGACGCATTCATTTCTATGCTATGAAATTCTTACCTTTGTCTTTTCAAATCTATAGTTGAAGGATGCCTCCGCGTAGAAACCCGAGACGAAACAACGGTGGGGAAGCACCTATACCACCACCACCTCCACCTCCTCAATTTGATGCTGCCATGTTCAAAGCAGCAGTCACAACAGCTGTGGCGGCTGCCATATCACAAATCAATACCCTTATTACAACAGGTTCAAGAATTGGCACGCCTCCTTCCAACCATGGCGAGAATCATGGACAACCCCGAGAGTGCACCTATAAAGACTTTACGAATGCCAAACCCCGGATGTTTAATGGGACCGATGGTGTGATGATTTTGAGATAGTGGATTGAAAGGACAGAGTCAGTCTTCGAAATCTGCTCCTGTCCCAAACACAGCAAAGTTAAGTTTGCCACCTTCACACATACCGATAGAGCTTTAACTTGGTGGAATGGCCACGTTAAGGTACTTACTCTGATAGTGGCAAATTCCATAAGCTAGGAGAGCTTAAAAATCATGCTGATGAGAGAATACTGTCCACGAGGAGAGATTCAAAAACTCGAAAACGAACTCTGGACTTTGGGAATGGTTGGTACCGACATAACAACTTATACCAACCGATTCTGCGACCTGGCAATCCTTTGCCCAGATATGATTGCTCCTGAGAGCAAGAAAATACAGAGGTACATTTGGGGACTGACGCCCCAAATACGGTCGAGCGTGTTAGCTTCAAAACCTGACACCTTTGAAAGTGCCAAGGAACTGGCACAATCTCTTGTTGACTACGAAGATCATCAGAACTCAACAGTTTCTGCACCAGAACCACAGAGGGGAAACAACAACAACAATAACATGAAGAGAGTATGGAATAAAGGGAAGGGTGGGTCTTCCCAAGGATCCGCGAAGAAACAACTGGTTTCAGTGAATGCTGCTACTGTACCTACTACCGTTCCTACAAATGCCTACCCAACAAAGCCTTATGTAGGTAACCTTCCAAAGTGCACCAAATGTGCTTACCACCATCATGGACCTTGTCGGGAAATGCAATGCTCCAACTTCAATAGAAAGGAACACACTGTCCGTTTCTGCAAGGATCCCGCAAGGCCGATCACTCAAGTTCCCAACGCGGGTGTAGGCCAAACTTGCTACGGCTGTGGCGAGGCGGGCCACTACAAGAGGAACTGCCCAAAGGCAGCAGGCACCGGCGGTGTGGGACGAGTTTTGGCTATAGGCCACGATGAACCCGTAGCTGATCCGACTGTAGTTGCTGGTACGTTCCTTCTCGATAATTCATATGCATGCATACTATTCGATAGTGGATCGGAGAGAAGCTTCATGTGTCAAAACTTTATTCACTTACTTAAACGGAAAACACTAACTACATATACATGGGCTATACATTAACTTTAGACGGTCATTCTTTCCCAATCAACCTCATGCCAGTCCAAATTAAAAGTTTCGATGTCATAGTCGGCATGGATTGGTTAAGTCTTCTTCGCGCCGACATCATGTGCTTTGAGAAAGTAGTTCGTCTTAATCTCCCTAACAACGAAACATTAGTGATTTACGGCGACAAATCAAGTACAAACCTTCGCATCATTTCATGCATCCAAGCTCGAAAGTGTTTACGGAAGGATTGTCAAGCATTCCTTGCACACATCGTCAATATGAGCCAGGAACTGAAGGACATCAAGAACATTCCGGAAGTACGTGACTTTCCCGATATCTTTCCAGAAGAACTACCGGGATTACCACCACAACGCCAAGTCGAGTTCAGAATCGACTTAGTTCCAGGGGCTACCCCAGTAGCGAAATCGCCTTATCGCCTGGCACCAACGAAGATGCAAGAACTTTCCAGTCAACTTAACGAACTCCATCAAAAAGGATTTATTAGACCAAGTTTCTCACCTTGGGGAGCACCAGTCTTGTTCGTAAAGAAGAAATACGGATCATTCTGTATGTGCATTGACTACAGACAACTGAACAAACTTGCTGTCAAAAATCGTTATCCTCTACCCCACATTGACGACCTATTTGATCAACTTCAAGGAACAAAATATTTCTCGAAGATAGACCTACGATCCGGATATCACCAATTACAAGTACCAGAGGAGGATATTCCCAAGACAGCTTTCTGAACCCGTTACGGACACTATGAGTTTGTAGTGATGCCGTTCGGATTAACCAACGCACCAACAATATTCATGGACCTAATGAATAGGGTGTGCCGTCCTTACTTGGATCATTTCGTCATCGTCTTCATTGATGATATACTTATCTACTCCCGAAGTAAGGAAGAGCATAGTCAACACCTACGAAAAGTCTTAGAAACACTGCGATCGGAGAAACTCTATGCGAAGTTCTCTAAATGCGAATTTTGGATTCGAAGAGTCGAATTCTTGGGCCACGTTGTTAGCGAGAAGGGGATACACGTGGACCCCTCCAAAATTAAGGCCCTCAAGAACTGGTCGGCACCAAAGACACCTACAGAGATTCGTTAATTTCTAGGTCTCGCTGGCTACTATCGCAGATTCATAAAGAACTTTTCTAGCATTGCAAAACCTCTTACTACATTAACCCAAAAAGGCGTGGCCTTTGACTGGGAAGCGAAACAAGAGAAGGCGTTCCAAACACTGAAACAGGCCTTGTGCACCGCACCGATACTATCCCTCCCCGAAGGGATAGAAGATTTCATAGTATATTGCGATGCATCAAACCAAGGACTAGGTTGTGTTCTTATGCAGAGAGGGAAGGTTATTGCTTATGCCTCCCGACAGCTTAAGACACACGAAGTGAACTATATGACACACGATCTTGAGTTAGGAGCAGTGGTATTTGCTCTGAAGATCTGGAGACACTACTTATACGGAACAAAGAGTACTATTTTCACCGATCACAAGAGCCTTTAACACATTTTTTATCATAAGGAACTTAACATGCGACAACGGCGATGGGTTGAGTTACTCAATGACTACGAATGTGAAATTCGTTATCATCCTGGCAAGGCCAACGTGGTAGCTGACGCCCTCAGTCGAAAAGAATACACTGGTCGGAGAGTCAAATCTCTGACTATGACTATCCATTCCCACTTATCCACACAAATTAAGGAGGCACAACTGGAAGCTTTACAACCTGAAAATGTAGCGGGTGAATCCCTGAGAGGAATGGAAAAGAATCTAGAAATCAAGGGAGGCGGAGCATATTGTCTCATGGACCGAATCTGGACACCGAAACATGGTGGTTTCAGAGACGTAGTCATGGCCGAAGCACACATCACGAGATATTCCATTTACCCAGGTTCAGATAAAATGTATCTGGATCTTAAGAAACTGTACTAGTGGCCTAACATGAAAGCAGAAATTGCTACCTTCATAAGTAAATGCCTTACTTGCGCTAAGGTTAAGGTCGAGTATCAGAAACCATCAGGATTACTACAAAAACCGGAGATACCATAATGGAAATGGGAACGGATTACTATTGACTTCATAACCAAGTTGCCCAAGACGACGGGTGGACTCGATACCATATGGGTCATCGTCGACAGATTGACCAAATCCGCGCATTTCCTACCAATCAAGGAGACTGACAAGATGGAAAAGCTTACAAGAACTTAGATAAGGGAAATAGTGCGACTGCATGGTATTCCGATATCCATTATCTCCGATAGAGATAGTAGATTCACTTCAAGATTCTGGCAGTCACTACAAAGTTCCCTGGGGACTAGGCTAGACATGAGTACAGCCTACCACCCACAAACAGACGGGCAAAGTGAGAGAACGATACAAACTTTGGAAGATATGCTGAGAGCCTGTGTGATTGAATTTGGAAAGGCATGGGATATCCATTTACCCCTTGTCGAATTTTCATACAACAATAGTTATCATACAAGCATAAAAGCTGCTCCGTTTGAAGCCCTCTATGGACGAAAGTACAGGTCCCCTCTATGCTGGACTGAAGTTGGCGACACCCAGTTAGCTAAAGGACGAGTTCCTGAAAGCACTCTCACTGGTCCGGAAATCATACGAGAAAAGACAGAGAAGATCGTTCAAATTCGTGAACGATTGAAAGCCTCTAGAGACCGACAGAAAAGCTACGCTGACCAAAGGAGGAAACCTTTGGAGTTCCAGGTAGGAGACCACGTTTTATTGAAGGTCTCACCGTGGAAGGGTTTAATACGCTTTGGAAAGCGAAGGAAACTAAATCCAAGATACGTAGGGCCTTTCGAGATTCTTGCCAGAATCGGCCCTGTGGCTTACAAGCTTAATCTACCGCGTGAACTTAGTAACGTACATCCAACCTTCCATGTCTAAAATTTGAAAAAGTGTCTGTCCGATGAGACTCTTGTTATTCCACTCGACGAGATCGAGATCAACGAGAGCCTCAGCTTTGTGGAAGAACCGGTAGAAATCATGGACCGAGAGGTCAAACAAACGAAACAAAGTCGCATACCCATCGTGAAGGTTCACTAGAACGCCAACTAAGGACCTGAATTCACATGGGAACGCGAAGATCAGATGAAACAAAAGTACCCTCATCTTTTTCTCTGATTCACTAGTATCTTTACTACTTTAAAATTTCGGGACGAAATTCCCTCTAACGGGGGGATGATGTGACAACCCGATATTTCAACTCTATGTAATGACCTAAAAAGTCAAGTATTGTAACCACTTTTGAGATAATGAAATTAACTTCGAAAATAAAATGTCCAAAAAGTTTCTATTTAATTACCTACTATGTTTGATGTCATTAAACCGTGATCGTACGTAAAAAGAATGCCCAAATCCAACTTTGTATATTGAAGTTATGATTTTTCCAAGTTCGGCCTAGTGACAGACAGCTAAAAACTCGAATCGGAGATCGAGCGACTGTTGGCCGGAATGACCTAAACGAGAATCGAAGGCCTCGATAATGGTATTTCAGCAGTAAAAAGTCTGGCGAAAACAGACGTCAGATAAAGAAGTTATGAATTTCTAACGAAATTTTCTTAAACGCGACATTTTAAAAATAAATAATAAAAATAATTTCAAAATTTGCCGACGAAATCTAAATGAAAGTTGTAGAGCATAGTCTAACTTATGCGTGGATATAAAGAACATCGAAAACGGAGTTCGTATGAAGAAGATATGAATTTTAGAAGTTTATTAATTAAATAAAATATAAATTTTATTATTAATCCTTGGTATTATCCGAAGGAAGAGTCGGCAAGTCTATCCGAGTTACGCCCCGCGTACAGGCGTATGCCCCGCGTACTCAAGGGCTAGGCTTTGGATCGTCCACATCTCGCCCTATGCGAGGCTATGCCCCGTCCCATCCGAACTCCGAGGCAGTCGAGGATCTGGTCATGCGTGACGTACGCGTACGCCCAGCGTACCCGCGTACGCCCCGCGTACCAAGGCGGTTCCCAGCCCCTATAAAAGGGATGCGAGGGTTCCGAAGAAAGAGCTCCATTTCTCTCATTTCTCTTGCGTTCTTGCCTCATTTTCCGTGCCCGTGCTAACCCGAAGCCCCGGTCACTTTGCTCAAGTCCCGAAGTTCGTTTGTACTCCCGAGATTCCCGAGAATCCTGAGAAAATCCGCTTTCCCGAGAAGGAATTCTGCCCGGTTTTCACCATGCTTTTTCCAATCTTTCAAGTGAGTTCATACCCTTATAATCTACACTTTTAAATGTTTTATAAATAACTTTTATATGCTTTTAAGGGGGGAATACAAGTAAAACATACGATTATTATTGTGTGTTATATAGAAAGTTTCGTTATACACTTTTTATCAACAGAATCATATGTGATTTATAACTATTATAGGGAAACTTTCGTATGCAAAATATATCACGATAACATCATATTTTTGGAAATGAAAAATGTGGTTATATATGTATAGATCAAACACTCTGCTTGTACTGTATGTATATGTGTTCATCTGGGTACTATATAAATTATACCTTTTCATAACAAGTGAGCATTTTTACTAGGGATTACTATACAAACGAGACACACTTTTAGAGAACTATAATAGGTATAGTTTTAGGAGGACATTACGAACTTTTACATATTAGAAATACTATTTCAAGAAATTTACTTTCACATACAAGAACAAATGAACATTTTCACACGTAAATCTGTTTTATACTAAGTTTTGTGAGACATTAACTTCACGTACGTTCGAGTACACATTTCAAGTCCTGTATTATATACCAGAATCCTTTGGAGGGGGAGCATGGTGTTTGTGTGTAGATCTATACGGGATTGACAACCCGCGCCCTGACTGTTAGCTACAGTCCACCATTTGGGGTGACAAACGTCAGAACATTCCAACGCCTGAAGAACGTTGTGTACAGGCATTTCTAGTCAATAACATGGTTATAAAACTCACATGGAGTATTAAAAACACATTGATTTACGGGGTTTTTCAGAAGTATTAGAAATTTTATACTTACATAAACTTTTAGAAACAAACATTCGTCTTGAGAGAAGGCTACTTTTATACTAGTAGAAAATATAGGATTTTCTAGAAGCAAACAAACTAGAACAAAACATTGCATTTCATAAGAACATTGTCATTTAATAGTTATGAAACTCACCAGCTTAAATGTTGATCTACTCTTTCAAAACTCCTTGTATGTCACAGGGATTCAGTAATTACAGGTAACAAACCGCTTTTGAAGAAAGGACGCTGCGGCGCCAGTTTAAATTCATATTTTGACATCATATTGTAATTGGTTTTAAACATGTACCTTTTCACAATGTAAACTTTCAATTATATATATGATGGTTGTATTGCTTTCTTTACTATGTATTCATTTGTTACGTTACCACATGAAGTCATCCGCCCCCGAACATTTCCGCCATTCCGGTTTGGGGGTATGACATAAGGAATCATAAGGTTAGCATTATGGTCCCTTCCTACTGAATGTACTAGACCCGACTGTTATGATTCTCGTTTGTAAAATGTAAGTTTTTCCCTAGTTTATAACTATCTTGAGTCGAGAATAGTTTGCATTAACTTTGAAGTGGAACTGTCACTTTATGAAAGTAATGGGAAAATGAAAGTACACAGTTGTCTTTTTACTTGACATCCTGACGCACTATATTACCTTAAAACATGTTTGCTTTATTAAGGTCATAATGTGAAGGCTAGTACCCATACTATACGCTCCACCTGTCAAGAGATTCTAGGAACCAAACATGACTTCCGCAAACCAGTTACTAGGTCGTGTAATCCACATTAAAGTTATGTGATCATGTATACCGAATATAACTATCACCTTTTGTTTAGAACAATGAGCTAGTGATTCATTGGTATAATTAGATCATGTAGTAGTTCCATGCTATAGCAACTTAGTATGTTCCTTCTGTTACATTATCTTTGTATGAACTGAACCCTTATACTATACCCCTTATATTTTACTAGTATTTTACTTGAACTGTTATTGAAAAGACTCATTTATCTACAAAGTTATGTTTGTGCTTTAAAAATGGAGTTTTGTTAAACTATAAAGCAACATAACCTTAAAAGAGTTTTGAAATGTTTTGATCACTTATATAAGACAAAGCAATCTTTTGAAATATGTTTATAATAAACATTTACACAATTATCATTGTGTTCAACTTGTATTCCGCTCCTTTAAAGCATTTAAAATAGTTTAAAAGATTAATTATGGGGTATGAACTCACCTGATGTGGGTGATTCAAACGAATGTGTGTGTAAGGATGAGAAGCTCCACATGTGAGCTCCCAAGACACAAACAGGTCCTAAATGACATATGTGGCAAGTATTTGCATGAATATAGTATTTATAAGCAAGTATTATGCAAGGAACCACTCCAAGGGACTAAGGGACACTTGGTAATGAAGTGTTGAATCACATGTGATTCAACTAAGGGATGTTTAAGGCCAAGAAAAGGTGTTTACAGCCAAGCAAAGGTGTTTACGGCCAGGGTGTAAACTCATGGTCGTAAACTCATGGTAATGTGCATAAGAGGGTGTTGGAATGCTAGGGAAACTTGAGGGACCATCGCTCTTCACAAGGATGAGCAAAACCAATGTTTTGGAGGGTGTTGAGGTGTTTACGGCCAGACCATAAACTCTATGGCCATAAACTCACAAAATGGACTTATCTTGGGTCTTAAAGGCAAGGAGTTTCAAAGGTTCAAGTGTTCTAAGTATTAGCAAGGGTCTAGAAGTGTTTTAGGCTTAAAACACCACATGTTCAAGGGTTTACTGGCAGGGTGTAAACTCATGGCCGTAAACTTGCTTTGATGATGAGTTTGATGATGATTCAGGGCCATAATCTAGTGTTTAACATGCACTACTAGATGATAGATGGAACACTCACACTTTGGAGTGCCTTTGAGGAGTTTTCAGCCACCAAGAACAAGTGTGCGTTCTTGATGTTCTTGGTAAAACTTGAAGATCTATGAAAATGGAATGATTTCATGGATGGAATCATGGAATGATACTAGTTAATGAAGGATATCAACTAATCAAAGATTAGAACACTTACATATATGAAGATCTATACGAAAACCCGATAATACTTGAGAAGGTTTGGAAGTGTTCTTGAGGTTGGAATGTAAGAAATGGCTAGAAATGACCAAAAGCCATATATATGGACTTGCCACATGAGTTTACGGCCAGGGTGTAAACTCATGGACATTGTGGCCGTGAACTCCTTAGGATGAGGTTAAGGCTTTATTTGTTGTACAATCTCTCTAGCAGGTACATTCTAACACTTATTCCTTAAGTGTACTAAGCTAAAACCTCCTTAGAATAACCTTTAACAAGGCTAGAACTCATTACAAATGAATCTGGCACTCAGTTGAGTTGACTGACTGAGCTTTCAAAGTAAATATTTTCAGATTGTCACACCATTCTACCCCTGGCCCAATATGATCCAAACTTAAGCCCAATCCCAAAACAAAATCCCAACAATAGGTGGGCTTTCCAAGCCCACTAATGTACCAATTCACCAAATTGGGCCCAACTCCTCTAATGGGCCTTACCTTAAACCCAAACATATTCCTGGCCCAAAACATCTGACTTCTGATGGTCCACTAAGGCCCAAAGTCCTAAAGTCCACTGGCTGCCCCAACCCGATGCCCAAAACACTCCAAGCACATAAATGATGAGTACGTGGGGCGTACTCCCATGTACACTAAGCGTACTGGCTGAAGGTGGTGTACGCTGCGCGTACCTACATGTACGCCCAATGTACTCCTCTGCTAAGCACTTTTCCATTAAGTTCTTAATACTCTACTCTAGAAGCTACAATTACAGATACAAGTCCTCTTCAACGTCTTAAACCATAAAGTTGCGTACTTGATGGCTTTGTATGACCCACATAAGCTCAAACTCCAAAAATGGTAAACTACTTCCATGGAAATGGTCTTAACTCATGCATGAACCTATTAAGACCTCCGACATGGCAACTTTCTGGCTTAGGGACTCATTTAACACTGAGAGTGGCAACTCTAAGCCTGAGAATCAGATTTCAACCATAAAGCTCCATCCTTGGGACCAAAAAGGTCCAAAAACCCATCATAATAGATCTAAGAATTTAAAAGGAAAGTTTAAGACTTTATACCTCAATATGATCTGAAATGAACCAACAATCTCGGATCCACAGCTTCTGCTTTGAACCACCACCTTGCTTTGCTCTTCACTTGCTTGGAAAATGGATTCACAACACTATAATTCTCTTTAATGGCCTCCAAAGCTCCAAGAACACTTATGGGAGGATTAGGGTCCCGTGGTGGCTATCTAAAGATGAAATGGAGGCTGACCAATAAGGCATATTATTCCTTTTATAGTGGCATAGCCATAAAATTAGGGTTTAGAAACTCTGAGCGTACGCTAGGCGTACTTCTCATACGTTGGGCGTACGCCACCAACACCCGAGTCCCCTTTACATCCCTATGTTGGGCGTACCCCAGCTTATGATGGGTGTACCAACCTGGCTGCCACCATGCATGCATGGGCTGAAATGCAAACTTTTCCATTCAGGGACCAATTCTGCCAACAACTTCGAAGTACTATAACGTCTTCGTTCTAAGTCCGTTTCCGATGAACTATATATCCACGAAAATGTGGCATTAAGCCCTATGCTCCAAGCTACACCCCAAGCCTTAAAACCTACCAAATAAGACCCGAGACCAATAAAAGACCGAATCGCCAGATTACGCTTATACCCTTGGCCTCCGAAGACACAATCGAACACTATCAAAATCGGGTGTTACAATTAGGGTTGTATGTGCACCATAGGTTGCTGTAGTATACAAAATCCAATAGAACCAACTCTTCGAGCTCATCTATATGTGTCATTGAGTTCCTTCGGTTCTCAGAAAATCGGGAAAATCCAACTCAAATCGCCGACTTATCTCACTAACTCGTCAAGTTTGTATAACGTCCAGGATAACAGGGAAAACCCAAAACCAACTCGTCGAGTTGGCTAACCAACTCGTCGAGTTGCTTCAATCTAATCACTCATTCAGACGATTTTAACCGAGACTGAGGCCCCAAACTCTATATCTAGCCTTTTGAGGCTATAATACCATGTAAACCTGCAAGATTTACGTCCATGCATTGCATCTACGGCTAAGTTTGCCAAAACAAAGCTCAACAAAGGGTTTAAGGCATGGAAGTTGGCCAAACCTTGATAAAGCTTGAATCTTTAGGCCTAAAGGGCCTAATAATGTCTAGATCTTAAGTCTTAGCTTCAAGGTAAGCTCACAACCAATAATGACTCAAGAAAATGCTAAAAATGGCCACAAACTCTCTAATGGAGAGATCTAACAATTGAGTGATCAAGATAATGGATTTTTACCTCTAAATGGTTGTTAACACTGAGTGAATGCCGGGTCTAGAGACACCTTCTTGTTCCAAGCCTTTTACTCCTCAAGTTCCTACACGGAATGCACCAAAACACACAATCTTAGCCTCACTCTCTCACAGTGGAAGATAGCTTGATTAAGGTTTGTCTCAGGGTGATAAGGTCATGAAAGAGGATGGATAAAGGGCTTAGGGTCCTTTAAATTGGATGCAAACCCTGAAAATTAGAGTTTTCACACTCAGCTCCAACTCGTCGTGTTGGGTCCTCCAACTCTTCGAGTTGATTCTAAAATTCATGCGACTATCTCGATCTCTACTTGACGATTAGGGGTCTCCAAATCGTCGAGTTGCCCTGTCAAAAATGAATATAAAACAATTTTAATGTTTACCTGGGAGTCGGGATGTTAGATAAAATATATCATTAACATTTGGTGAGATATAAATTTGATTGAAAATGAAGTGAATTTATAGTAACACTAGAAGTGACAAATTATTAACATATATTTTTTGAAGATGTTTAATACTATTAGCATATATTTTTAAATGCATATTTCAAGCAAAGTTGTTGAAATTTAAAAGAATATAAAATATAAGGATGTGTTTAAAATATAAAGATGTGTTTTGTAACATACATATAACGTAAAGGGAATAGAATGAAAAAAATATAAATGCAATTTCAATTATGAAATAGACAAGTACGATAAGATTGATTGTACACTATTCAAATTAATATGTTTATACACAAATTTGTTCGTGGTAAAAGAAAAGAAGAACCTTTTTTTTCAACTCTGCGACTAGGGTTGTAAACGAACCGAACGAACACGAACGGAGTTTGTTAATATTCGTTTCTTTAAGTTAGTCGAACAAATGAACGAACATGAACGGATAAACGAATTAGTTTTCTTGTTCATGTTTGTTCGTTAAACAAATTGCATTGTTCATGTTTATTCGTTTATGTTCATGAACGTGCAAAATGAACATAAACGAACACACGTAAATAAACAAAGATAAACAAACATAATTCTAACATATTTGAGCATAAATAAACATATAATACAGTAATGTAATCAAATACAATTAAGCATATATGATCATTTTAAGAACTTATATGAACGAACATAAACAAATGCAAACGAACAACATAAACGAACGTTCACAAACTTAATTGAATGAACAAGATCATTGTTCATGTTCGTTCGTTTAACTAAATGAACGAGAATTTATGTTCAGGTTTGTTCATTTATTAAAGAAATGAACATAAAAGAACTTCCCGCCGAATAGTTGATGAACAGTTCTCTAAATGTTCGGTTCGTTTACATCCCTATCTGTGGCATTCAGATCGAATAGGCTGAGAAGGGAAACATTATTTTTTTGTATTATTTAGTAAGTTTGTTAGTAGAAAATGCAAACGAATGATTTTTTTGGGTGTTACAGCTGGAAAAGGCATTTCATGAAATTGTTTTCCTTTTATGTTACTTTTTAACATAATTTAATTGTTAAAATAAGAGGGTAAGAAGCTATATATTTAATTTTTGTGATTTAATATATATCTTACGGAAAATGAATTTTGATTGCTTATATTTTCTTGTTTTATATAATCAGTAAATGTTAATAAATAAGTTGGGTTTTGGATGCCCAAAAAGTTTATATATATATATATATATATATATATATATATATATATATATATATATATATATATATATATATATATATAGATAGATAGAGGTTATTGATGCAATATTTATCAAATAGTCAATGGTTTAGCGGTATGGAGTGACTCTTTCATATGAGTGAGATCATTGATTTAAGTCTCGGTGAAGACATCAATAATTATTTACGTGTATCTTACTTAGTTTTCTGTTTTAAAAATATAATAATAATAATAAAATTGACTTAAAATTTGTGTTTTAAACGATATTTTAAACTTGTACATAAAAAATCATGATTCCAATTATATACTTGCCATTAAATATATACTTTTTTTATTTTTAATATTTGTTTACTATAAACATCCCTAATTATTTCTTATACACCATTTGATTTGACATTTTGTCGAATCAAGATGATGTGTAATAATTAAAAGGGTTTACAAGCAATAGGCACCCTAACAAAAACATGAAAAGGCTTGGGTTACAAATACATATACGGTAAATCTGATTTATAGAGCATAAGGCTACAAAGACTGGAAAGCGGTAAGAATGAGGCGACGCCTATGTGACATAGTGAACACCCCTTACTCCTATGTGGTTTGGGAAGTGCGGTTTGAGGTGTGAAACCAAATTTGGGAGCACTCCTTTCTCTCTCTTTCTCTCTCTCTATCGCTCTTCTTCCTCCTCTCTATCTCTCTCTTCTTTCTCTTTCCTATTTTTATGGTATACCACTCCTTGAGTGTGGCAAAATGAAACAGTGTTGCAAAATGAAGAAAAAATATATCCTTATCTTTATTATTACATTTTAGGATAATGATACAAATTTCAAAGCAATTACATCCATTACTTTTGTATATTCCTAAACCACTACAAGAAAGCTTTTGTGGTTTAAATGGACAATACGTTAGTATCAACTACATTCCAACATGTGATAAATGAACATGTGATAAATGTCATTATACAAAAACTATGCTTCAATGTTTTTAAATAATTTGACTATACTATAAAATCTTTATTTATTATGAGTTCATGTGGTTATAAAAAAAAGAGTAACGACATCCATAATGCATTAAACTTATTAAAGTTTAATGTATTGACACATCATCATTTTACTTATTATACAACTCTATATTAATTTTCCTACAATGAATAGAACTTAACAGAGTTCAATGAAATATATATTTAATAGTTTAAAGGTTTTTCTTTTCTCATTGAAGAGTTCAACGGTCATTGAACTCTATATCCATTGAATGCTAACATGGTATCCCACAATTATAGAATTTAATCCATCTAATACTAATTAGACATGTCAACTCATTCAACTGTCCCATTAAACTATATATTGTGGATGCTTTAACTTATAGTCAATTTAAAATTATTTTAGATGAATAAAATATAAACACTTTTTGGAAAGTAAGGACAAAGTAATTTTCAAAAAAAAGCTTATTATTGCATTATTACAAAACAATGTTATGACATCAGTTTTTGAAAATTTGGTGGTCTCGGTTTTATATTTCTCATCACTAAAGGTCATAAAGTAATTCACAAGATTGTTTTCATGATATTTTATTGAAAACGAGTCACCATTGTAAATTAGACTTCAGACATTAACATCGATTTTACATAAAAAAAAGTGACAAGTCGTCCGACGACCGAAAACGGTAGCTAAATGTCCTCTTTACTAACGAGTTTTGTTATTTTATATGTACATTTACCTTCTATTGGTTATTAAGTGAAACATAAGATGTTGAAGTTTCATTTCAAATGATTAAATTTTATATTGAAGTTTCTAACATAAAAAAAAACTCGTGAGAAGTCTTGCCACGGATGAAAAGGCCGGGCAAATATCATCTTTTATAACGGGTTTTTTAATGTTATATGTATCTTTACCTTTGTGCTGGGCACTAAGTGATATGTAAAGACATAAGGTGATAAAGTTTAATTTTAAGTGATTAAATCTGATATTTAAATTTTTTACATGAAAAAACTGGTGACATATAGTGAGACGGTAAAAAATGGTGGTCATATGTCATCTTTTATAATGGAGTTTTTATTTGATATGTAACTTAAGAGGCTAAGTGAAATCCAACTACCCAAGTCCAATAAACCGGTTCAAACTATGCAAGTTCAATAAACCGGTTCAAACATTCTTTTTAATGTATCTATCACACTGATTGAACCTAGAGTTTTTAGAAACTATCTATATCGATCTTATTCAAAATTTAACATAAATTTGGTCGTTATGTTGAATTGCTCTCCTTTGCGGTTCCCGGTTTGAACCGGTTTTAAAAACATTGGACATAATATTATAATTTATCACTGCATGTTGTAAAATATTAGCCTTGCTATAAATATTTTTTGGTCATTCAAATAATTCATCACATTCTATTTATATTGGTCTTCCTATGCACCTCTTGTTATAAATAAATATGCATAGGAAGGAAAACAAAGGATCATACTAGCTAGGAAGAATTTACCAAGCTAATATTTTGTGACATCCCTATTTTCACTCCCAGTAAAGACCGTTTTATTTATACTTTATTTAAAAATTAGTGCATACTTTTTAAAGAAAGATTTTGCAGAATTATAGTGCTATCAAATCCGTTCAGCTAACGACCCTCCACAAGTCAAGGAAGTGGTGGGTGAGAGTAGACACCCATTAAACTGCCATTTTATAGGCAATAACCTTATACCCCACTTATAGACCGACTTCGTGAATGAGGCCTACTAATGGTAAGACTGACATTGTTCTTATACATATATATAACTATTAAATATTAATATTATAATAGTATAAGAGTTGAATTTTAACTTTTAAAAGTCTAAGGGCTTAACTTGAAATTGAAGTATTCATGAGGGGAAACTTTACAAATTCCAAAACTTGAGGGCAAGCTTTGAACAATTCAAAAACTTTTCAATTCCATAACTTATGTATCTAAAGTAGTTTTAATGAAAAACTCTTCAAGTTCCATAACTTGAGGACAAGTTATGGAAGACTTTAAAACATTTAAAAATGAGACTCTCCATTTTTCATAACTTATGGAAATCTTATGTGTTTCTAAGAATCATAAATGTGACTTTTCGTATAACTTGAGGACGAGTTACCAAAACACATTTTATGTATAACTTTTAGATCAATTTGGATTGAAAACACATTATCACATAATTTTTCTATTAATCTAAGCAAATTCATAAGAACAAGATAATTCAGATCAAACAATTTTCATGTAATTAGCCTAATCATTAAACTAATACAAAACATGAATCTATTGACAATTATCTTTTGAATTGGATTCGAATGAACATTACCACATCAAAAACAGGTTTATAGGTTCAAAAACAGCTTAGGGTAATGATTCTAGTCCAATTCCAGCTTAAAAAGTCAAAAATATGTTGTCATGGTATCCTACTCGTTGAGTGTATGAACCTAATTGACGAGTAGGATAATTTTCTTCATGGACTCGGAGCGTCCATCAGTGGAATCGGCAAGTCCAGTGCCCAGACAGCCAGAAAATCGATTTTTTTCATCTTTTTCAGCAATTTGCATCAAGTATAATTGAAAACAAGCCTAGCTCTGATACCACTGAAGGGTTTTGAGCATTCTAACACTCCTATGGTGTACATGCAACCCTAAATACCTTGGATCTATGTTATCTCTATTATACATGCAAACTTGAACTTTCCAAGGTATTACCCTAACTAGCATACAATCATAAGTACTAGTATAACAAAAACTAGATAGAATACATACCTTTTTGATGTAGCTTGATTACATGGAGCTCATGAGCCTAGTGCCCCAAGTGTGACACCTCAAATGGATCACACAACATCACCAACATTTGGAATAACCATGTGAACAGATACATGGACTCAAGAAATCGTCTTGCCCTCTTGTGTATACACACTAGTGCCAATTTCACCAACCAATGGGGTCTTTATATTGTGTGGCTATTAAGGTTACACCATGTAACTCATGACTTTACCCATTCCTTATGCTCCATGGTTTTTAAGCTCCATGGAGTATCCATGGGTCACCACATAGGATAAACCCAACATAAGGAATCATGGTTCATAAGCCCACATATATAAGAATGAATGATTTACACAATCAATCCCCATATATTTAATTAGTCTCTTTTGATCACTAAATTAATTCCAAATTAATTATTGATCAATACTAATTAAATAATATAATTTCATATTAATATATTAGAACTTATAATATATTAATAAGTCACAAATATCCTCTTCTCACAAAAGGTCTACCCAAATGTTTTAATGCCATGCAACCCAAACGAACCATGTCGGGTCGAGTCAAGTATATACCAATTATAGTTATGGACTTAGACACTAATCCAACAGGTAGATCTCGACATATCGACAGAAAATATCACTTTATTCGACATCGGGTAGAAGAAGGACTCCTCATAGTGAAGTAGGTATCGTAAGAGGATAACCCAACAGATCCGCTTACGAAGGGGCTGAGTAGGGTTAAGCACTTGCAGCACGCTAGGAGCATTTGGCTGAAGAACGATATTAGTTTAGATTAGATTGTTTAGAAACATGTAATAGATAAATGTAATTGACATTTTATGATTAAATAAATGGGTATTATTTATGAGTAAAGTTATTGTCTTATGTTAATTATTTACCTATTGTTTCATTTTGCATGTTTTGACTTCCTGAAAAATTAAATCATTCGAACGGTCCACAGTCGTTCATATGCTGGAAGTAGGTATGAATGACGACTGTCATGAATTGGTGTTTAGAGTGTCTAAAGTGTATTAGACAGAGAAAAAGTTTGCTACAACATTCATGAGTGCTTATGAATAAGATTTGAGCATTGGAATAAACCCACGATTGTTGGAATCACTTCATGAAATTTATCACGAGTGATCGCAAGACGATAATATCATATAGTCTTAAAACCTAGATATATGGTTTATTGTTTGCTAAGTGGTTGTGCATTGATAATGCGTAAACGCATCAGTAACTTGATGTTACAAAATGCATTGTTGTGTATGATTTTATTAATTAATGCTAAATGCATAAGTCAAAGTTTATCTGTTCCTTTTAACCTAAGAGTATAAATGTCACAACTAACATTTACCTAGGAAATTCTATTCCCATGTAAACATCATCCATTGTAAAATCATCTACTCTAAGTGAATACTGTACTCTATTCTCGTTCAAATACATCTCATATGTTCAATTATGAGTTGAAAACCCTAAAAATACCGGTTCACGTTTATTATGGACTAGGATTTTCTTATTGGGCCTAATGGGCCAATAAGCCTTCAATTCGACTATTTGGACCTAATAGGATTCATTTTATCCCTAATGGCTCTAATGGGCCGAAAACTCCCATTAATTGGCCCAAATCGAATTATAAAAAAAATTGAGGGTGGATCATGAGCTTGCCGCCTCATTTTTAACCACCATGTATCTAGGAGTGTATCACATCATCCATAAAAGTCAAACCATCTCTCCTCCTCCCCACACTTATTCACGGCCAAAAACACACATAAATACATCTCACATTTTCATTTCCACACACATTTCTCTTAAGAACTCATCCTCCTTCCTCTAAATTTTCGAGTTTGGTGTGTGGTTTCAAGAGGATCTTCACCTAGATCATCATCTTTGGTAAGTTATTGCTTAGATCTAAGATTTAACTTCTTGAATCCTTCAAAGATCTCCTCTTACATCCATATATTTATGGATCATGTTCTTAGAAGCATCTAAGTTCAAGATCTACTCAAGAAAGCTTGTTAGGATCAAAAATCCTCTTCCACTTCTTCACCAAAACTGATCCATCACCCCAAGGTGAGTTCGTACCCCCTATTTTTTATTTTTACTTTGTTTTGGGGGGAGAATACAAGTTGTGTTGTGTAGATTTATGTGTGTATGCATGAATATGTGTGTTTTTCATGATTTTTTTGGTGGTTATGTGTTGTTTACTTCATAAACCTAAGAATATGTTAAGAACATGAAGTTTATCACTTAGATCTACATGGAAACCTTGCGAAAAGTATGTGCTATTACATATAATACATGTAAACTAGTAGATATGGGAATTATACACTTAAAATAGTAAGAATGCGTGTTGTGTTCCAAGATCTATAAACTAAACTCAAAGATCAGCCTTTCATATAAACATTTTGGTCCAATCTCGAACTATTTTTACCACCTAAATGATAATATTTTTCAAAACCGTTTTACATGCAAACACTTCAGGTTTATAGCTTTGAAATGACTACTCTCACATGTTCATATGATTTTTCTACAAGTTTTGGCGAATTTTACAAAACTGCCTATCAGATTTGAAATAATTTCGGACCAGCCTATGAAGGTTAGCAATTTCGCACTTGTTAGAACGCACTAAAAATTTTGAGAAAAATTGTAAACAAAGTTGTCAAAATTTCCAAACTTCCAGAATTTACAGATCTAAATTTCGACTTATGATGATTTTTCTATGAATTTTCCAACAACAAGGTAAGAAAAGCAAAAAACCAGAAAAATGTATATTTCACAAAAATCAAGCCAAAAATGATATTTTTGACAAAAATGGGTTTAAAATGTTATTCTTACCACAAAATTGTAAAAAATCACAAGTTTTGAACAAAATGGGGACTAAAGTGTTATTTTACTATAATTGGGCCTTAATTGAAATTTTTTGGCCTATTGGGCCAAGAGTGTCGTTTTTACAAAAAGTGATCCTTCTAACACAATTTGGCAAATACTTGGTATAAAACGAACAAAACAATAAGAAAACGGGTTAAACACGGTATTTATTTTTGTATTAGACTTGGAAATAATATACAAGTTTAGCGGGCCTTAGTTGTCCCTTTACAAGTATATTGGGTCTTGAAATACTCATTCACTTTTGTATTGGGCTTGAAATATAATACACATGTTTAGTGAGCATTAGTCTCCTTTTACATGCTTAGTGGGCCTTAGTATCCTTTTGCGTGTTTAGTGGGCCTTAGTGTTCCTTTACATGTATATTGGTCCTGGAATTTACATTACATGTCATTTGGACCCTTGATGTCTATTTACATGTCAATGATTCCAAGAGTTTATTTATTATGTAATTCCATATTCGCGTAAATTTTGGTAAAGACTCTAGTGAGAAATATCGGTTGACACCTATTGAGTGTATGATGGTAGCCTGTAATTATAGTAAGTGTCTCTTGGAGGGAGAGCGGGAGTTTGTGTATAGATCTATACGGGGTGACACCCTACACTTGAGCTGTTCGCTACAGTTAGACTAGGCCAGTCTAGAGTCATTACAAGGAGGATTTGTGATTGTTATTACTACATAACAATCAAGGTATGATCTAAACCCTAATTATATGTTATATTGATTATCATATGCTAGATCTAGGGTTTATAGTCTTGGATAAATTGCATGTACAATAGAGAAACCTAGATCCAAGCATTAGGGTTTGTATGAGCACATAGGATGTTCTTATGTCTAAAACCCATTAGACCTTCTCAAATTAACTTGTATTCTTAGGGAACTGTTAACAGGTGGACTTCAAGAATTGGACAAATTTTTGTACTTGTTTTGCTATTATATCACATTCGGTGTTGGCATGTAACTTATAACCCACTATTCGATGTAAGAAATGATGGTTGTAATTTTGAATGTATGATGATGGTGTTTGTTATGTTTCATTTATTTACACTGTAATGATATTCCAAGAGAATGTCACCCAACCTCCGAATGTTTTCGTCGTTTCGGTTTGGGGGCTTGACAATAAAAGTGATATCAGGGCCCCTCGATGATTTGGTTTGACTTATGTGTCGGGCCCGGTCAGGACTAAATTGATGTGTTTGATTAAGTTCTATGTTAGATGAATATGAGATCGAGAAACTAACTACTAGACAATAAGTATGACTATGTTCCATGTAATTGTCTGCATGATATCTAGAATAAAGGATTATATGATCCCTTATCTGAATGACAAGTTATTGATAAGATCAAGAGTTTTGAGAACTGTGATTGCTAATCGGATTCAGAAGTTACATTTGCATTTATAGTTATTAGGTTTATCCAAGTGGGAGACTGTTGGATTAGTGTCTAAGTCCATAACTATATTTAGTGTGTACTTGACCTGGTTGTGCATGGTCCTTTTGGGTTGCCTTCACCAAAGCAACTTGACTGGAGGAATAATATAAAAAAGGTTAGTATGGTTTATTAATATATTATAAGACCAATATATTAGAAGAGAAATCATATATGTTTAATTAACATTGGTCAATAATTAATTAAGAATTGGTTTTGTGATCAAAAGAAGTTAATTGAACTAAGGGGACTCAACTGTAACTATGTGATAGTTACAAAGTTGGGAAAGGAAACCCTAGTTGATAGGGTGGACGAATTCTAGAGATAAAGCCTTAAGAATTCGTCCATGATAGGGATTTTAGAATTATCTTATGGACTGCTTGGTGGCTAAGTAACCAGATAAGGATAATGACTGAAACCCTAATGCCTACACTTATATAAAGACCCGTTGGGCATGGAAATTTAGCCACTTTAACCCTAGAAGTCCTAGAGCCGAATTTCTCCTCTCCCCTCTCTCTCTTGCTTCCTCCAATTGCTCTTGGTTTTTCTGATTCATTAGAGGAACAACATTTTAGGTGCTAAAGTTCTCAAGGCTTCAAGATCTTCAATAAAAAACAAGTTAATCATCTAGATCTATTTTGTTATGTCAATTTTCAATTATATACACTAGATCTAGGGTTTGCAAATCTTGGATGAATTGCATGTATAATAGAGAAGCCTAGATCCAAGCATTAGGGCTTGCATGAGCACATAGGATGTCATTTTGTGTAAAACCCATCACGACCCAGAAACTATAATAGAACATTCGGTCCATAAACCACAACCCATGATGTCCACATCCACGCTCACTTCAGGCTGCCTTATGCATGCAAATTATACACAGAACATGATCTAATAGACTCCACCCTAAGACCACATGAAATAAGGTCAAATCAGCTATTCTAAGGCTATAAGATCCTAAACGTTTACAATTTTCAAATCATACACATTGCAGTTACAAATACCAAATTATCATTCTCATTCCAGCATGACATCCATTATCCTCATGACTACAAGCAACACATATCAGGCCAACCTATTGCTGACTACTTAGCACTAGCATGCAAGTCTACTAGCTCATACAACATATACAATCACCTCCCCTAGCCCTAATTAGCATGCGATTCACATATTCAAAATCAAATCATAACAGATAACAAATGTGGGTATTCTGGGGAAACTTACTCGAGCTCGGCTGATTGCATGCACCATACCCTTTCTTGTCTTAGAAATTCTTTACTTAAAACATTTTTTTCTTTGAAATCTTAATAGATCCTCAGTCTGAGTTTAGACACAACCGAAAGCATGTACGAATGCCTCAAACCAAGGCTCTGATACCAACTTGTAACGACACAAAAATCAAGGATTAAAATTTCATTTTTAACATAGCTAAAACATTAATATCATTTATTTCTAACATTTCAAATCATCGTTAAGTAAAACATTTATCAGAGTTCATCCCCAGAATCATTCATTGCGGAAATCATAGGTGTGCACTGAGATCAATCCGAGCTCTTCTTTTCCAACCTGATGCCCAAAACACTCCAAGCCCATAACTGATGAGTACGTAGGGCGTACTCCCTTGTACACTAAGCGTCCTGGCTGAAGGTGGTGTACGTTGTGCGTACCTGCATGTATGCCTAGTGTACTCCTTTGTTAATCCACTTTTCCGTTAAGTGCTTAATACTCTACTCCAAAAGCTATAATTACAGATACAAGTCCTCTTTAACGTCTTAAACCATCAAGTTGCTTACTTGATGGCTTTGTATGATCCACATAAGCTTAAACTCCAAAAATGGTAAACTACTTCCATGCAAATGGTCTTAACTCATGCATGAACCCCTTAAGACCTCCAAGATGGCAATTTTCTACCTTAGGGACTCATTTAACACTGAGAGTGGAAACTCGAAGCCTGAGAAACGAATTTCAACCATAAAGCTCCATCCTTGGGACCAAAAAGGTCCAAAAACCCATCATAATAGATCTAAGAATTTAAAAGGAAAGTTTAAGACTTTATACCTCAATATGATCTGAAATGAACCAACAATCTTGGATCCACAGCTTCTGCTTTGAACCACCACCTTGCTTTGCTCTTCACTTGCTTGGAAAATGGATTTACAACACTATAATGCTCTCTAATGGCCTTCAAAGCTCCAAGAACACTCATGGGAGGATTAGGGTTTCGTGGTGGCTGTCTAAAGATGACATGGAGGCTAGCCAATGAGGCATATTACTCCTTTTATAGTGGCATAGCCCTAAAATTAGGGTTTAGAAACTCTGAGTGTACGTTGGGAGTACTTCTCATATGTTGGGCGCATGCCACCAACACCTGAGTCCACTTTACACCCCTATGATGGGCGTACCCCAGCTTATGCTGGGTTTACCCACCTGGCTGCCACCATGCATGCATGGGGCTGAAATGCAAACTTTTCCATTCAGGGACCAATTTTGCCAACAACTTCGAAGTACTATAACGTTTTCATTCTAAGTCTGTTTCCGACAAACTTTATATCCACGAGAAGGTGGCATTAAGCCCTATGCTCCAAGCTACACCCAAAGCTTTAAAACCTACTGAATAAGACCCGAGACCGATAAAAGACCGAATCACCAGAATAAGCTTATACCCTTGGCCTCCGAAGACACAATCGAACACTTTCAAAACCGGGTGCTACACCCAACTCGTCGAGTTCATCTATGCGAGTCGTCGAGTTCCTTAGGTTCTCAGAAACTCAAGAAAATCTAACTCAACTCGCTGAGTTATCTCACCAACTCGTCGAGTTTGTACAACGTCTAGGATAACGGGGAAAACCCAAAACCAACTCGTCGAGTTGGCTAACCAACTCGTCGAGTTCCTTCAATCTAATCACTCATTCAGACGCTTTTAAGCAAGACTAAGGCCCCATACTCTAGATCTACCCTTTTGAGGCTGTAATACCACGTAAAAAGCTACAAGCTTTACGTCCATGCATTGCATCTAGGGCTAAGTTTGCCAAAACAAATCTCAACAAAGGGTTTAAGGCATGGAAGTTGGCCAAAGCTTAATAAAGCTTGAGTCTTCAGGCCTAAAGGGCCTAATAATGTCCAGCTCTGAAGTCTTAGCTTCAAGGTAAGCTCAAAACCAATAATGACTCAAGAAAATGCTAAAAATGGCCATAAGCTCTCTAATGGAGAGATCTAACAATCGAGTGATCAAGATAATGGCTTTTTACCTCCAAATGGCTATTAACACTGAATGAATGCGGAATCCAGAGACTCCTTGTTCCAAACCTTTTACTCCTCAAGTTCCTACAAGGAATGCACCAAAACACACAATCTTAGCCTCAATCTCTCTCACAGTGGAAGATAGCTCGATTAGGGTTTGTCTCAGGGTGATAAGGTGATGAAAGAGGCGGGATAAAGGGCTTAAGGTCCTTTAAATATGGTGCAAACCCTAAAAATTAGGATTTTCACACTCATTTCCAACTCGTCAAGTTGGGTCCCTCCAACTCGTTGAGTTGATTATAAAATTCATGCGGCTATCTCGATCTCTACTCGACGAGCTGGGGTCTCCAACTCGTCGAGTTGCCTTGTCAAAATGAATATAAAACAATTTAAATGTTTACCTGGGAGTCGGGATGTTACATAAAATATATCATTAACATTTGGTGAAAAATAAATTTGATTGAAATGAAGTGAATTTATAGTAATACTAGAAGTGACAAATTATTAACATATATTTTTTAAGATTTTTAATATTATTAACATATATATTTATATGCATATTTCAAATAAAGTTGTTGAAATTTGAAAAAATATAAAATATAAGGATGTGTCTAAAATATAATGATGTGTTTTGTAACATACATCTAATGTAAAGGGAATAAAATGAAGAAAATGTAAATGTAATTGAAATTATGAAATCCACAAATATGATGAGATTGATCGTATACTATTCAAATTAATATGTTTATACACGAATTTATTCGTGCTAATAGGAGAACCTTTTTTTTTGCAACTCTGTGACTAGGGTTGTAAACGAACCGAATGAACACGAACGGAGCTTGTTAATATTCATTCGTTTCAGTTAGCCGAACAAATGAACGAACACGAATGGATAAACGAATGAGCTATCGTGTTCATGTTTGTTCGTTTAACAAATTCCATTGTTCATGTTTGTTCGTTTATGTTCGTGAACATGCAAAACAAACATAAACGAACACATGTAAATAAACAAACATAACTTAAACATATTTGAACATAAATAAATATATAATACAGTAATGTAATCAAATACAATTAAACATATATGATCATTTAAAGAACTTATATGAACGAACATAAACAAATGCAAACGAACATTCACGAACTTAATTGAATGAACAAGATCCTTGTACATGTTCGTTCGTTTAACTAAATGAACGACAATTTTTGTTCATGTTTGTTCATTTATTAAATAAACGAACATAAGCGAACTTCCCACTGAATGGTTCACGAACAATTCGCTAAATGTTTGGTTCGTTTACAGCCCTATCTGTGACATCCGGATCGAATAGGTTGAGAAGGGAAACATTATTTTTTTGTATTATTTAATTTTCGTATAGTAAGTTGGTTTGTAGAAAAATGCAAACTAATGGTTTTTTTGGGTATCATAGCTTGAAAAAAAACCCTTTCGTGGGCATCTCATGAAATTGTTTTCATTTTATGTTACTTTTTAACATAATTTAATCGTTAAAAGACGAGGGTAAGAAGCCATATATTTAAATTTTGTGATTTAATATAAATCTTATGGAAAATGAATTTTGATTGCTTATATTTTCTTGTTTTATATGTTTTATATGAAAAGTAAATGTTAATAAATAAGTTGGGTTTTGGATGCCCAAAAAGTTTAGAATATATATATATATATATATATATATATATATATATATATATATATATATATATATATATATATATATATATATATATATATATATATATATATATTATTGATGCAATAATTATCAAATAGTCAATGGTTTAGCGGTATGGATGGACTCTTTCATAAGAGTGAGGTCATTGATTCAAGTCTCGATGAAGACATAGATAATTATTTAAATGTATCTTAGTTAGTTTTTCTATTTAAAAAATAAAATAATAATAAAAAATTGACGTACAATTTGTGTTTTAAACAATATTTTAAACTTATACATGAAAAATCATGATTCCAATTATATAATTGCTATTAAATATATATTTTTCTTATTTTAAATATTTGTTTACTATAAACATCCCTAATTATTTATTATAAACCATTTGATTTGACATTTTGTTGAATCAAGATGATGTGTAATAATTAAAAGGGTTTACAAGCAATAGGCACCCTAACAAAAACGTGAAAAAGCTTGGGTTACAAATACATATACGGTAAATTTGATTTATAGAGCATAAAGCTATGAAGAGTGGAAAGTGGTAAGAATGAGGTGACGCCTATGTGACATAGTGAACACCCCCCACCCCTATACAGTTTGGTAAGTGTAGTTTGAGGTGTGCAACCAAATTTGGGAGCGCTCCTCTCTCTCTCTCTCTCTCTCTCTCTCACTCACTCACTCACTCTTCTTCCTTCTCTTTATCTCTCTTCTTGCTCTTTCCTCTTTTTATGTTATATCACTCCTTGAGTGTGACGAAATGAAAGAGAGCAACAAAATGAAGAAAAAATATATCCTTATCTTTATTATTACATTTTACGATAATTATACAAATTTCAAAACAATTACATCCATTACTTTTGTACATTCCTAAACCAATACAAGAAAGCTTTTGTGGTTTAAATGGACAATAAGTTAGTATCAACTACATTTCAACATGTGATAAATGTCATTATTTAAAAACTATGCTTCAATGTTTTAAATTATTTGACTATAATATAAAATCTTTATTTATTATGAGTTCATGTGGTTGTAACAAAGAGTTGAGTAACGGCATCCATAATGCATTACACTTATTAAAATTTAATGGATTGACACATCATCATTTTACTTATTATACAACTCTATATTAATTTTCCTACAATGAATTGAACTTAACAGAGTTCAATGGAATATATATATTTAATAGTTAAAAAGTTTCTCTTTTCCCATTGAAGAGTTCAACGGCCATTGAACTCCTTATCCTATGAATGCTAACATGGTATCCCACAATTATAAAATTTAATTCATTTAATGCTTATTAGATATGTCAACTCATTCAACACTCCTGTTAAACTATATATTGTGGATGCTTTAACTTATAGTCATTTTAAAATTATTTTAGATGAATAAAATATAGAAACTTTTTGGAAAGTAAGGAACATGTAACTTTTCAAAAAAAAGCTAAATTTTGCATTATTACAAAACTATGTTATGAAATCGGTTTTTGAAAATTTGGTGGTCTTGGTTTGATATTTCTCATCACTAAAGGTCATAAAGTAATACACAAGATTGTTTTCATGATATTTTACTGAAACGAGTCACCATTGCAACTTAGACTTCAGACATTAACATCGATTTTACATAAAAAAAAAGTGACAAGTCGTCTAACGACCGAAAATGGTAGCCAAATGTCCTCTTTACTAACGGGTTTTATTATTATGTTTGTACATTTACCTTCTATCGGTTATTAAGTGAGACATAAGATGTTAAAGTTTCATTTAAAGTGATTAAATTTTATATAGAAGTTTCTAACATAAAAAAACTCATGAGAAGTCTTGCCACGGTTGAAAACTGCAGCCAAATATCATCTTGTGTAACGGGCTTTTTTATGTTATATGTATCTTTACCTTGTGTTGGGCACTAAGTGATATTTAAATACATAAGGTGATAAAGTTTAATTTTAAGTGATTAAATCTGATATTTAAATTTTTTACATGAAAAACTCGTGACAAATAGTGAGACGGTAAAAAATGGTTGTCATATGTCATCTTTTATAACAGACTTTTTATTTGATATGTAACTTAACAGGCTAAGTGAAATCCAACTATCCAAGTCCAATAAACCGGTTCAAACTATGCAAGTTCAATAAACCAGTTCAAACATTCTTTTTAATGTATCTATCACACCGGTTCTACCTAGTTTGTTAAGAAATTGTCTATGTCGATCCGGTCTAAAATTTAACTTAAATTTGGTTGTTATTGTTGAACTGCTCTCCTTCGTGGTTCCCGGTTTGAACCGATTTTAAAAACATTGGACATAATATTATAATTTGTCACTGCAAGTTGTACAATATTAGCCTTGCTATAAATATTTTTTGGTCATTCAAATTATTCATCACATTCTATTTATAATGTTCTTCCTATGCACCTCATGTTATAAATAAATATGCATAGGAAGGAAAACAAAGGATCATACTAGCTAGGAAGAATTTACCAAGCTAATATTTTGTGACATCCTCATTTTCACTCCAAAAAAACCGATTTATTTATGCTTTATTTTAAAATTAGAGTATATTTTTTAAAGAAATATGTTGCGGAATTTTTTTCCAAAAATATGATAAAAATTTTATCAAAGCATTTCCGAAGAAATGTATTTCATTATATTAAAACTTCGTGGTGTCATTGTCAATACAGATCAAAAGTATAAACAAAGACAACATAGGCCTTACAACATTTATTTATTTATTTCTACTGGTCTAATCCATAATCTCTCATCAGTTCATCACATTTATGCTCATGTGCACTACCTGTAATACAAGAAACTGAGTAGGTCATGCTTGGGAGCATGGTGAACACATAAGGTTTTCAACTCACAATAATTAGGTTTATTAATTTCTTCAAATCATTCAACCCGATTACCCGTTCCTGTTATCCTCACTTTACGTCCCTAAAGCATCTATTATAAGGGACATAGTGTGACATCCCCAAAATCATGGCCAGAAAAGACCGATTTTGTTTATGCTTTATGAAAATCAGAGTACTTCATTTTATAAAAAGGTTGCGGAATTTGTTCCCAGAAAACATGGTAAATATGTTATTAAAACATTTTCGAGGAAACGTATTTATTTCATTTTAAAACGTTTGAGATGTCATCGTTAATACCGAAACATAAGCATAAACAGAACTTACAATGATTTACACTAGTGATCTACATCTCTTTAAATCTCTCAGTGTAATGTCACTTCACTTCGTCACCTGTGATATACATAAACTGAGTGGGTCAGGTTGGGAAACCTGGTGAGTACATAGGGTTTTCAACCCACAATAATATAATTGTTATGTTCAATCATCAAACAATTAACCTAATTACCCATCCCCGTTATCTTCTTTACTCTTAAGGATTTAACCTAAGAGTCGTCTATCCTGCATTCGTTTATTCCGAAGTCCCTTACTTCCAGGGTTATAGGACTGGCACTAAATCCATAGCTGCCAATGTTCGTTCTTAAAGCACTAATTCCATAGCTGCTATAGTCTATTCATCGGGTACTAAATCCATAGCTACCAGTCTTTATCTAATAGGTACTAAGTCCATAGCTACCAATGTTCAACAGGTACTAAGTCCGTAGCTACCAATTCCTACAGGTACTAAATCCTTAGTTACCAGCGTCTAACTAATAGGTACTAAGTCCATAGCTACCAATTCCCAACAGGTACTAAATCCATAGCTACCAACGTCTAACAGGTACTAAGTCCATAGCTACCGGTGTTTGTCCCATAGGCACTAAGTCTATAGCTGCCAATGTATACTCACATCATCTTCTATCTCTCATCATTTATCTACCCATCTCATACCCAACATATTCGTATATATAAAATATGTATACGGTTTAAATTCTTTAAAACATGTATAAAACGTTCATCCAGCATAGACAGCAAGTATTCAGATAATATGCACACATAGTACGTAGTTTATATAAAATACTTCATATCTATGTGTAAGATGAAAGGGACTATGCACTCACCTGGGAAGGTGGTGACTCGGCACTCGGACAGCACTTCGTTACTCTTAAAACAACTTCCTCGACAAAACCTAGTATCATTACCACTAGAGTTTAGTCTGACGTTAACCGCGACAAATTAATAGTCTAGCTATTATTATTATTATATAAGCGTTAAATAACACTCAATATAACTCATAATAATAGCCCAAATACTTATTATAAGGTCCTAATAACATTACTATATTGAAACATAAGCTATACTAAAGATAGCGTAGGCATAGCTTACTTACAGCGGGTTTTCTCGAAAACCGGGCTTTGCTGGAGCAGCGTTCCCTAGCTGAAAGGCTCTTTTCTCGGGACTCCGGGAGCCTCGGGGCTTCCTTCGAGTACTAGGGGGTTTACCTAGACTTTAGGGGGGTTAGGATAGGCTAGAGAGAGAGTGTAGAGAGAGAAAGAAGTGGGGAAAGGTGTGAGAAATGAGAGAACCCGGCACTTCTATTTATAGGGTGAAATCCTGACGGACTCGCCGAGTCGGTTCATTGACTCGCCGAGTCACTGCCACGTGTCATCATCTGATGGCTTTCCTTGGGGAGAAAGCCTTGGCCCATATTCAGCCACGTCACCCCTTTTGCAGCAGCACCCTGCCGACTTCTAAACCCCGTAACTTTCGCATACGAGCTCCGTTTTCGACGTTCTTTTTTCCACGCGTAGGTAAAAACAAGATCTACAACTTTCATTTAGACTTCATTGGCTAATTCTCGACCGATCTCAAATTTAACAGTAGGAGGCGTTTAGACTGTTAAATGACCGCGAAGAATTCGTAACTCCTTCATACGAACTCCGTTTTCGTCCATCTTTTTACTGTTGAGTTCCTATTAATGAGATATTCAACTCTCATTTAGGTCACGTAAGCCAAAAACCGCTCGAACTAAAATTCGAGTTTCGGGCCGTGCACTGCTAAGCCGAATCTTAGAAAAATCATAAGTTCCTCATACGAAGTCAGATTTGGGTGTTCTTTTTATTGACGCTCTTTGTTTAACATATTCTACAACTTTTGTTTAGATTTCTAAGGCTAAATCTCGCTCTATCATAAATTCACTATTTACGCTTCCCGGTGCCGTGCCGGTTTTGCCGTAAAACTTCGACGGGCCATAACTTCTTCGTTATAACTCGGATTTCGGCGTTCTTTATATGTACGGAAACCTTGTGACATATTCTACAACTTGATTAAGAATATTTATTTTATATAACCTTTTGTCAAAAAGTCGTTTTCGACCCCTATTGCCTCTAAATTGACTAGCCCGGATCTACGGGCGTTACACATAGCCTAAGTATTTTCATCGGGGTAACAACACTGCTCAGGATTCCTCAACAATTCATGTGAAATAAGGCAATCATGAGGGGGATGGAGTACACCTACTGAACACATAGTTCAAATAAACACCTACAGGTTGTGAGCCTGCCAGCGTTCCACTAGACTGTCTAGAATTGTTCGTGGTCGTCATCTATACTATGGTAGATGACTAGATCATCATAAACATCGAGGCCTCTCATCATTTTATCACACATCAACTATTTCATCTACCCATGTTTTGCCCAACATTTTCGTAGAAATAGAATACATATACAATTTAAATCATTTAAAACATTGATAAATCGTTCATCCAACATAGATCTCAAATACATAGATAATATGCACATAGAACACGTAATTTATATTAAATACTTCATATATATGTGTAAGATGACAGTAACTGTGCACTCATTTGTTAATGTGATGATTCCCAGCTTGGGTAGCGATTCGCTTCTAATAATTCTATTTTCCTTCGGTGAAACGTAGTATCATTACCGCTAGATTTTAGTCTAATATTTATTGTGACTATTTACGAGCGTTATAATTTTATAACTGTTAAACAATACATTTCAAGCGCTATGTACAGATAGAGGAAATAAATGAAATACCGGTGTGCAGGACCATTTTGGGATTATAGCATTTCTGAAATTCAACAACCCTATGCGGTAGTTAAAAGGTATTATAACAACACTTTGTATAATTTATAATACTTAGCAAATATATTGTTTATAGGTTCATAATAACGATAACGAACTTAAACATAAGTTATACTTAAAGTAGGGCAAGCATAACTTACTTACAAGGGGGTTTTAGCTAGGAGTTGGGCTCTGCAGGGGCCGAACTTCGTCGCTGAATATTTCTAAAAAGATTCTTGTAGCGCTTCAGTGCTCACCTTACTATATACTAAAACTACAGAAAGAGAAGTCGAATCATGAGGGACCGAAATGCTCGGGGGATAAGAAGAGAGAGACTCTTTATTCAAGAGAATGGTGCAAGAAATTTGAGAGCCTAGAGGATCTTATTTATAGGAATTGAATTTTCAAAAATCATCCTCTATATTTACTTAAATAACTAAACACCCCTTTATAATACTATTTTTAATATATTTAACGATTTTTGTACTAAACTAGTGCCGAAAGTACTCAACACTTATAACGACCGTATTGTCAATACCTTTCTAATGATATATATATATATATATATATATATATATATATATATATATATATATATATATATATATATATATATATATATATATATATATATAATTTTACTTTATTTTAATTCGTAAATATTCTAGTATAAATTATAACTCGTTCATATGAACTCCGTTTTTGACGTTCTTTATATCCACGCGTAGCTATCGATGAGATCTACAACTTTCGTTTAGACCCCGTAGGCTAATTTTGAATTTATTTTTTGTCCATATTTTTATAAAATTAAATAATTTTGCTAAAAACATAACTCTCTCATACGAGCATTCTTTTTCTCAAAACTCTTATTTTTAAAGAGTACTGTGATTTACTTTTTGGTGGCTTTAGCTAAAAGCCAATTGTTCTCTTCATATATATGTTGGCACACTTATTTTTACGATTTACGGACAATTCGACTAATGTTTCCTATTTTATGATATTATAATAATCATGAAAATTCACATCAATCTCATTTATTACGTTAAGTAGGTTACAATTATCGACCCTAACTATTACATCGTTAATGCTTAGCCAAAAACGTCGGTGTTACAATTCTCGCGTCCTTAGGATGATTCCATTCCGGAATCATGCATCAACAAATTGATATGGATAGCGACTCATCATGTCACTCTCTATCTTCCAGGTGAGGTTCGGCTCATTCATATATTTCTATCGCACAATCACTAATTCAACCATATTGCATCGCAATTTCTTTGTCTTACGGTCAACAATTGCTTCAGGCACTTCGATTAACCTCTTATTTTCATCCATCCTTAACTCTGAAAGTGGAATTATATCGGGAACTTCACATGTGAACTTCCTCAAATAACACACATGGAAGGTGTTATAAATACGATCTAGTTCTTCTGGAAATTCCAGCTTGTAAGCTTGGTTCCCAATCCTTTGAAGAACCTTGAATGGTCCAATAAATCTTGGACTCAGCTTTACTCTTTTTCCAAATCTTATATGTCCCTTCCACAGTGAGACTTTGAGCAATATCGAATCTCCAACTTCAAATGTCATATGTAGTCGTTTCTTGTCGGCATAACTCTTTTGGCGGTCCTGAGCTACCAACATTCTTTCTCTAATCACTTTTAGCTTTTCTGCAGTCTAATGGACTATTTCGGGGCCCATAAACTACTTTCTTCGGCCTTAAGCCAACAAGACGGCATACAAAACTTCTGTCATACAAGGCTTGATAAGGTGCCATATTAATTCTTGAATGGTAACTATTGTTGTAGGAAAAATGTACCAGGAGTAAGTTCTCATCCAAGTTACCTTGAAATTCTAGGGTACATGCTCTTAACCTATCTTCCATTATCTGAATCGTTCTTTCGCTCTGACCATCAGTATGCGGATGGTAGCCTATACTTAAACACAACTTTGTACCCATTTCCTCTTGTAGACTCTTCCAAAATCTTGATGTGAAATGACCATCACGATCCGATACAATCGTTAATGGTACACCGTGAAGTCTTACTATCTCCTTCACGTAAGAATTTGCAAGCTTATCCATAGACTACCTCTCATTAGCTGCTATGAAGTGTGCACTCTTTGTGAACCGATCCACGACTACGCAAATCATGTCGTGACTGTTCTTCATCGTCGTCAGTGTAGTCACAAAATCTATGGTGATGTCATCCCATTTACCAGGTAAAGGTTCTAAACTCCCACATGGTTTCTGATGTTGTGCTTTAGCTCTTGTAGATGTTACACATTCCGCTACATACTTTGCAACATCGAGCTTTATCGTCGGCCAGCAGTAGTAAGGTTTCAAATCCTTATACATCTTACTGTTGTCGGGGTGAATCGAGTGCATGGTCTTGTAAACTTCTTCCATCATAAGATATCGTATTCCTCCCATCTTAGGTACCCAAATTCTATCTTGGAATACCTTCAACCCTTGACTATGTGTACCGAATACGAATGTCTTGACTAAATGTTCTTCCTTTCGGTCATTTTTCTCCAAAGATTATTTCTGAACATTCTTAATGCTTTCCACAATCGTCGAGAAAACTTCTATTCTTAACACTTTTGGCCTTTTTCTTTCTGTAACGCCCGCAAATCTGGGCTAGTCAAATTAGAGGCAATAGGGGTCGAAAACGACTTTTTGACAAAAGATTATTTAGAATAAATAATCTTAATCAAGTTGTAGAGTATGTTACAAGGTTTTCGTACATATAAAGAACGCCGAAAACCGAGTTATAACGAAGAAATTATGACCCGTTGAAGTTTCGCGACGGAACCGGCACGATACCGAGAAGCGTAAATAGTGAATTTACGATAGAGCGAGATTTAGCCTTAGCGATCTAAAAGAAAGTCATAGAATATGTTAAACTAAGAACATCGATAAAAAGAACGCCCAAATCTGACTTCGTATGAGGAAGTTATGATTTTTTCTAAGATTTAGCATAGCAGTGCACAACCCGAAATCTGAATTTTAGATCGGTCGATTTTTAGCCGACGGGATCTAAATGAAAGTTGTAGTACTCGTAAATACCAACGCGTGGATATAAAGAACGTCGATAATAGAGCTCGTATGCAAAAGTTATGGACGAAGCTTAGTCCCTACTTTTCGAGCGCGGCGAATTCGATACAGTTTTGTAAATACGAGATAGAATGAGAATTAGCCAACGAGGTCTAAATGAGAGTTGAATATCTCATTAATAGGAACTCAACGGTAAAAAGACAGACAAAAATGGAGCTCGTATGCAAAAGTTATGGACGAAGCTTAGTCCCTACTTTTCGAGCGCGGCGAATTTGATACAGTTTTGTAAATCCGAGATAGAATGAGAATTAGCCAACGAGGTCTAAATGAAAGTTGAAGATCTCATTAATAGGAACTCAACAGTAAAAAGACAGACAAAAACGGAGCTCGTATGCAAAAGTTACGGACGAAGCTTGGAGACTACTTTACTATACACTTCCTATAAATACAAGGGTGAACTCCTCATATTTTCTTCACACCATAAGCCTTTCTTTCTCTCTCTAACTTCTCTCTAGCCTCCCTAAACCCCTCCCAAGTCTACGGAACCTCCCTAGCACGAGAAGAGAGCCCCGGAGCACCTGACAGCTCCGAGAAGAAAAGCTTTCGGCTCGGAAACGCTGCTCCAGCGAAGCCCGGTTTTTAATAAAAACCCGCTGTAAGTGAGCTACGCCTATAGTATATTTAATATAGATTTTATTTAATTATAGTAACATTGTTAGGACCTTAAAATAATTATTTAGGCTATTATTATGAGTTATATTGAGTGTTATTTAACGCTTATATAATAGTAATAATAGCTAGACTATTAAATTAGTCTCGTCAAGCGTTAGACTAAACTCTAGTGGTAATGATACTAGGTTTCGTCAAGGGATAATTGTTTTAAGAGTAACGAAGTGCTGTCCGAGTGCCGACTCACCACCTTTCAAGTGAGTGCATGGTCCCTTTCATCTTACACATAGATATGAAGTATTTTACGTGCTATGTGTGCATATTATCTGAATACTTGCTGTCTATGTTGGATGAACGTTTTATACATGTTTTAAAGGATTTAAACTGTATACGTATTTTATATATACGAATATGTTGGGTATGAGATGGGTAGATGAATGATGAGAGATAGAAGATGACGTGAGTATATATTGGCAGCTATAGACTTAGTGCCTATGAGACGAACACCGGTAGCTATGGACTTAGTACCTTTTAGACGTTGGTAGCTATGGATTTAGTGCCTGTTGGGAATTGGTAGCTATGGACTTAGTACCTATTAGTTAGACGCTGGTAGCTAAGGATTTAGTACCTGTTGAACATTGGTAGCTATGGACTTAGTACCTATTAGATAAAGACTGGTAGCTATGGATTTAGTACCCGATGAATAGACTATAGCAGCTATGGAATTAGTGCTTTATGAACGAACATTGGCGGCTATGGATTTAGTGCCAGTCCTATAACCCTGGAAGTAAGGGACTTCGGAATAAACGAATGCAGGATAGATGACTCTTAGGTTAAATCCTTAAAGAGTAAAGAAGATAATGGGGATGGGTAATTGGGTTGATTGTTTGATTGAACATAATAATTATATTATTGTGGGTTGAAAACCCTATGTACTCACCAGGTTTCCCAACCTGACCCACTCAGTTTATGTATATCACAGGTGACGAAGTGAAGTGACATTACACTGAGAGATTTAAAAGAGATGTAGATCACTAGTGTAAATCATTGTAAGTTCTGTTTATGCTTATGTTTCGGTATTAACGATGACATCCCAAACATTTTAAAATGAAATAAATACGTTTCTTCGAAAATGTTTTAATAACGTATTTACCATGTTTTTCTGGGAACAAATTCCGCAACCTTTTTATAAAATGAAGTACTCTGATTTTTATAAAGCATAAACAAAATCGGTCTTTTCTGGCCGTGATTTTGGGGATGTCACAGTTGGTATCAGAGCATTAGTTTAAGCGAACTAGGAATATGGATTTATTTCTAGACTTAAACTTAGAATGTTAAGCGATGATTGTGAGGTGTGAGCACTAGCTTATTTTAGGAATGATGCCTAAATTGCTTTTATGTGCTAAATGATTTGTTATGCTATAGTTTGATCGGATCTATGGTCTGTTGCCGACCGGATCTGGAAACCTTATGTGTTTAGGATTCTAAACGTACGACTACGATATTAGAACTAGCATGTAAACGTTTCGGAGTGATAAGGATTATTTAAACGTCAATCCTAAGTAAAGGTCTAGATTCACCTCATTAGGTGTATAGATCAAGATGGTAAGAACCCGTAGTGGAAACGTAAATGCAAATGGGAACAGAAACCAACCCCCAGTGATTGAGCAAATACTGGTGATGGAAGCCACTGCTGAGCCAGTCACAATGGCCAGAGTGCAAGCGATGATCCAAGCGATGTTGGATCGTCAAATGGAGGAAACCAGGCGTTTGCTCCAGCAAAATCGAGAGGAAGCGACCATTCAGATCGAACGGCCCGAGTTGAACGAGGGGCAGACTGAGGAGGGAAACTACAGTGGGACTGTTGGTCAAGCCAACCCACCAATGGTTAAGCAAAACCACCAGGATGGAGGAAATGATGGACGTGGATGCAAATACAAGGATTTCATGGCGTCCAAACCACCGAGTCTATCTGGAAGCCCGACGCCGGTGGAAGTCATAAACTGGATCTCCGAGATGGAGACGATGTTTGAGAGTTGTGAGTGTAGCAACAGGCAAAAGACCGCTCTCGCGGTTCCTCTGTTGAAATCTGGAGTACTAAGCTGGTGGAAGCTACTAGCTGATTCGATGCCCAAAGGAGAAGCGAACAAGATGTCATGGGAGGATTTTCTGGTGCAGCTAAAAATGCAGTACTGCTCTGAACAGGATCTTCTGGAAATCAACAACGAGTTTCAGAATCTAAAGAAGGGAAAGATGAGTGCCATCGAGTATGCTGCAAGTTTTACGGAGAAAATGAAGCTTGTTCCTTATCTAGTTCCAACTGAACTCTCCAAGGTCAATAAGTTTGCCCATGGATTACCAGCAGACTTTGGTCCAATGGTCAAACAAGCAACCACTTTGAAAGCCGCCATCTGGGCAGCCAAGAATGTTGAGACCCAAATAAGGGAAAAGGGTCTGGAGAAAGTTGAAGTTGGTGAGAAGAGGAAGTCGGAAGGATCCTCAAGACCTGATAATAAGGGAAAGTTCTCGAAGTCTAACCTGGACGACCGAAGGAATGAAGCCAAGTAGTGTGAGAAGTGCAAGAAGAAACACTTCGGAAGATGCGATGGTGAAGTGACGTGCTATAAGTGTGGTAGGACCGGTCACTATTCCAGAGATTGTACATTTGAAAACAAGAAGTGCTACGAATGTGGAAATGATGGGCATATTTCAAAGAACTGTCCAAAGAAAAACGAAGCTGCAAGACCAAATGCACCGCCGAAACCAAGGGCATTTCACATGATCCTCGACGAAGCAGAAAACCGTGCGAGGAATCAAGGATGAGGACTTCATATCCGAAGATCAAGTTATGCAGTAGCCATAGTATTGTATGATGTAGCCTATTAGAGGCATAGCCTAGGGTGAACTTGAACACCTATGTAATCATTTCAAGAAATAATATAAAACCTTTGTTTCGTTATCTGATGTGTTAAGTTGATTCGCTGCATGGTGACTTGGGAAACTGCGAGACAATACTTGGGACGAGTATGAGTAGGTGTGAATGGTAGTAGAGGCCTATACTACCGGAAGCACAGGACTCACACTTGGATCAGGGAAAGTCACAAGGTTACCAAGAAGCTAGTAATTGATTTCGTTTTATTCAAGTGTGTTGTTACCATCGTTTCGGTAATGACTAAGAAGATTGTTGATATTCCGACCCTAGTGGTCATATCGAATCGAGTCCGACTACGATGAGTATGTTGTGTGGTTCAGAGAACCAAGTTTGATGTAGCGTCCGAATTAAACCAAACGGTTGAAATCAAAGCGATCAATAGAAGTATCACACTCGTTGTTAAAGAAGTTGGTGGCTAGAAATGCCTAATGTTAAAGTGTGATTATATCACATTAGAACATGAAGGAAGGCATAGTCTGTTTTAGAATTTAACTCTAAGAGACCTAAGTCTAAGTGTTGCAACATACGATGATAGGTCATTAGAATATGACACATCGATCTATAGTAGTAATAAAAGAACTTATCTCAAGTCCGTATCCAGCAAGGATCGAGATTGTGACTTGAAGGTCATAATTTAGAGTCTAACCTGAGGTAGAGAGCAGGTGCACGATCGAGTACTCTTATAGTCAATGAGTTTAAGAGATAGAATCGAAGGAATGTAGAAGTTATAATTATTACCTAGGATGAAGAGATGACGTATGGAGTCATTATATGACCCTGTTCCGTTGATGATTCCGTGACGTAATCATCCTGAGGGGGAGATAATTGTAACGCCCGCAAATCTGGGCTAGTCAAATTAGAGGCAATAGGGGTCGAAAACGACTTTTTGACAAAAGATTATTTAGAATAAATAATCTTAATCAAGTTGTAGAGTATGTTACAAGGTTTTCGTACATATAAAGAACGCCGAAAACCGAGTTATAACGAAGAAGTTATGACCCGTTGAAGTTTCGCGACGGAACCGGCACGATACCGAGAAGCGTAAATAGTGAATTTACGATAGAGCGAGATTTAGCCTTAGCGATCTAAAAGAAAGTCGTAGAATATGTTAAACTAAGAACATCGATAAAAAGAACGCCCAAATCTGACTTCGTATGAGGAAGTTATGATTTTTTCTAAGATTTAGCATAGTAGTGCACAGCCCGAAATCTGAATTTTAGATCGGTCGATTTTTAGCCGACGGGATCTAAATGAAAGTTGTAGTACTCGTAAATACCAACGCGTGGATATAAAGAACGTCGATAATAGAGCTCGTATGCAAAAGTTATGGACGAAGCTTAGTCCCTACTTTTCGAGCGCGGCGAATTCGATACAGTTTTGTAAATACGAGATAGAATGAGAATTAGCCAACGAGGTCTAAATGAGAGTTGAAGATCTCATTAATAGGAACTCAACGGTAAAAAGACAGACAAAAATGGAGCTCGTATGCAAAAGTTATGGACGAAGCTTAGTCCCTACTTTTCGAGCGCGGCGAATTTGATATAGTTTTGTAAATCCGAGATAGAATGAGAATTAGCCAACGAGGTCTAAATGAAAGTTGAAGATCTCATTAATAGGAACTCAACAGTAAAAAGACAGACAAAAACGGAGCTCGTATGCAAAAGTTACGGACGAAGCTTGGAGACTACTTTACTATACACTTCCTATAAATACAAGGGTGAACTCCTCATATTTTCTTCACACCATAAGCCTTTCTTTCTCTCTCTAACTTCTCTCTAGCCTCCCTAAACCCCTCCCAAGTCTACAGAACCTCCCTAGCACGAGAAGAGAGCCCCGGAGCGCCCGACGGCTCCGAGAAGAAAAGCTTTCGGCTCGGAAACGCTGCTCCAGCGAAGCCCGGTTTTTAATAAAAACCCGCTGTAAGTGAGCTACGCCTATAGTATATTTAATATAGATTTTATTTAATTATAGTAACATTGTTAGGACCTTAAAATAATTATTTAAGCTATTATTATGAGTTATATTGAGTGTTATTTAACGCTTATATAATAGTAATAATAGCTAGACTATTAAATTAGTCTCGTCAAGCGTTAGACTAAACTCTAGTGGTAATGATACTAGGTTTCGTCAAGGGATAATTGTTTTAAGAGTAACGAAGTGCTGTCCGAGTGCCGACTCACCACCTTTCAAGTGAGTGCATGGTCCCTTTCATCTTACACATAGATATGAAGTATTTTACGTGCTATGTGTGCATATTATCTGAATACTTGCTGTCTATGTTGGATGAACGTTTTATACATGTTTTAAAGGATTTAAACTGTATACGTATTTTGTATATACGAATATGTTGGGTATGAGATGGGGTAGATGAATGATGAGAGATAGAAGATGACGTGAATATATATTGGCAGCTATAGACTTAGTGCCTATGAGACGAACACCGGTAGCTATGGACTTAGTACCTTTTAGACGTTGGTAGCTATGGATTTAGTGCCTGTTGGGAATTGGTAGCTATGGACTTAGTACCTATTAGTTAGACGCTGGTAGCTAAGGATTTAGTACCTGTTGAACATTGGTAGCTATGGACTTAGTACCTATTAGATAAAGACTGGTAGCTATGGATTTAGTACCCGATGAATAGACTATAGCAGCTATGGAATTAGTGCTTTATGAACGAACATTGGCGGTTATGGATTTAGTGCCAGTCCTATAACCTTGGAAGTAAGGGACTTCGGAATAAACGAATGCAGGATAGATGACTCTTAGGTTAAATCCTTAAAGAGTAAAGAAGATAATGGGGATGGGTAATTGGGTTGATTGTTTGATTGAACATAATAATTATATTATTGTGGGTTGAAAACCCTATGTACTCACCAGGTTTCCCAACCTGACCCACTCAGTTTATGTATATCACAGGTGACGAAGTGAAGTGACATTACACTGAGAGATTTAAAAGAGATGTAGATCACTAGTGTAAATCATTGTAAGTTCTGTTTATGCTTATGTTTCGGTATTAACGATGACATCCCAAACATTTTAAAATGAAATAAATACGTTTCTTCAAAAATGTTTTAATAACGTATTTACCATGTTTTTCTGGGAACAAATTCCGCAACCTTTTTATAAAATGAAGTACTCTGATTTTTATAAAACATAAACAAAATCGGTCTTTTCTGGCCGTGATTTTGGGGATGTCACACTTTCCAAGTTTACTTTTCGAGTTAGAACATCAGCTACATCATTTGCTTTACCAGGGTGGTAAAGTATCTCATAGTCGTAATCCTCTAGTAACATTAGCCAGCATCGTTGCCTCACATTCAATTCCTTTTGATCAAATAGATACCGGAGACTTTTATGATCAGTGAAGAGTTTGCACTTCGTGCCATAAAGATAATGCCTCCATATCTTTAATGCAAAATCTACCGCTACCAAATTCAGATCATGAGTGGGGTAGTTTTTCTCATTCTCTTTCAATTGTCGAGATGCATATCCTATCACCTTGTATCTCTGAGTTAGAACATAACCTAATCCAATTCTAGACACATCACTATAGATTGCGAAGCCTCCAACTTCGTCAAGTAAAGAAAGAATTGGTGCTTCATACAAGTTCTTCTTTAATTTCTTGAATGCTTTTTCACGTTTCTCACTCCATGTATATGTAGCTCATTTATGGGTCAAAGCTGTCAATGGAGCAACTATCGAAGAAAAGCCTTGGAGAAATCTTTGGTAATATCCAAGTAATCCCAGAAATCTTCAAATCTCAGTGGGACTTTTTGGTCGTTCCCACTTCATCACAATTTCAATCTTTGTTGGGTCAACCATTATTCCTTCTTGGTTAACCACATGACCCAAGAATTGGACTTATAAAATCCAAAAATCACATTTGGAAAACTTTGCATATAGCTTCTCTTTCTTCAAAACTTCTAACACTTCTCGCAGGTGCTTGTCATGCTCCTACTAGCTCTTTGAGTAAATCAGAATGTCATCTATGAATACTATCATAGATTTTTCGAGGAATGTTTTGCAAACCCTGTTCATCAAATTCATAAATGCTGCTGGAGCATTGGTTAGTCCAAATGACATAACCAAGAACTCATAGTGTCCATATCTTGTTCTAAATGTGGTTTTCTCATTATCTTGCTCTCTCGCTTTCAGCTGATGATCTCCTGATCTAAGATCGATCTTTGAGAAGTAGCTAGAACCTTGCAGCTGATCAAATAGGTCATCAATCCTTGGAAATGGATACATGTTTTTCACCGTTGCCTTGTTCAACTCTCTATAGTATATGCACATCATCATGCTTCCATCTTTCTTCTTCATGAATAACGTCGGAGCTCCCCAGGGTGACGAATTAGGTCTAATGAAACCCTTGTCCAACAACTCCTGAAGTTGAATCATAAGCTCCTATATCTCTGTCGGTGCTAATAGGTATGTGTTTTCACTATTGGTATTCTTCCTGGCAACAAGTCTATTCAAAACTCTACTTTTCTATCAGGGGGCAATCCAGGAAGATCTTCAGGAAAGACTTCCGAATAGTCACACACCACTGGTATTCTTTATATTTCTTTCTTCTCTTTCTTTGCATCAATCACGAATGCCAAGTATCATGTGCATCCTTTGGAAAAACATTTTCTAATTTTCATCAGGGAAATGATTCCAGAATTCACTCTACGTTTGTCCCCAACACCATAAATGAATCTTTTCTAGGTGGGTTTACTCTTACCATCTTTTTCTTGTATAGTATCTCAGCATCGTTTGCACTAAGCCAATCCATTCCTAGTACAAAGTCGATACCATTCAACTCAATGGGTAATAACGCTTCACGGAATCTGTTTCCATTCAAGTTGATGAGGATGTTTTTACTAAAATTACTAACAAGTATGAATTTGCCACTGGAAACTTCTACAACTAGAGCAATATCAAGTTTATCTACAAGCAATGCTATTCTTCCACCAAATTTGTGTGATATAAAGGAGTAATTCGCTCTGGAATTAAACAATATATTGGCAGGCAATCCATTTACAAGAAAGGTACCTAAATCGACATCTGATGCATCTTTTGTAGCTTCCGGAGTCATCAAGAAAGCTCTCGCCTTCAGCATTCGTGGAACGTTAGGCGTTTATGCCTCCTTCTTCTTCGGGCAGTCTTTCGAAATGTGTCCTTCTTCATTACATCCATAGCACACCCTCTTGTTGAATATGCACTCTTTGGCATAATGCCTAGTCTTTCCATACTTGTAGCAAGTCACCTCCTCGCTACATTTCCCAAAGTGTTTCTTTTTATACTTCTCGAACCATTTAGCTTCACCTCCCCCTCCTCCAAAATTCTTTGAACCAGACTTTGAGAATTTGCTCTTCTTGTTGGACCTTGAAGATCCTTCAAGCTTCCCCTTTTAGCCAACTTCAACCTTGTTGGCGGCTCTTCCCTTGATCATCTCCTCAATAGACTTGGCAACCCAGATAGCTGCCTCAAGAGTAGGTGCCTGGCGTACTAGCACAACATACTCCCATGGAAGTCCCTTTGCATACTCATCAATTTTCATCAACTCATTAGGGACGATGCGCAAGGCAAACTCCATCTTGTCTATAATGACATTGGTGTATTCATCAATGAACATGCTACCCTTCTTCAACGTTAGGAATTGGTTCTCTAGCCCTAGAAGGTTTTGGGCCGAGCAGAACTTACGTTTAAAGTGTACCAAGAAATCTGCCCATGTTAGTTGTAGTGGCTCATTGGGGCTTATGGTCTTCCCTAGAGTGTTGCACCAGCGAACAACGCCACCTCTGAACTGACGCACTACATATGTGATTTGTAGCTTTCCCATGTAACCACATATTATGAAGGCTAACTCCATCTCTAAGATCCAGTCCATAACTATGATTGGATCCTCCTTCACAATGAAAGTCGATGGCTTTCAAGTCGTGAAGTCCTTATACTTACATTCGTTCCTCTTGATTCCTTTATCTTGGTTATTCCCGCTAACCACTAACGGTTCAGCTTGAGCAACGATTCTACTGTAATTACCTTCTTTTGACTGTCCGTCATTTATTGTTTGTTCAACAGGCATTGTAGGTTCTTCCCAATTATTTAGCAACATTTTCCTCATTTCCTCCCTCTGTTCAACCATCATAGCCCGAATCATGGCTTGTACTACTACCATCATGATTGGTTCAGGTGCAACTGCTACTTCTGATGTACGCTCAATCACTTGGAGTTGAGGCTATTGATTCCTATCTCCATTTTCATTTCTGAATCCACTTCGGGTTCTTGTCATATCGATCTATCCACCAAAGTCGGTGAATTTAGATCTTTATTTACGATATACGTTAAATCTTCCTTGTCACTCTGAAATGTTATATGCTAGTTCTAATATCATAGCCGAATGTTTAGAAATATGAACACATAATGTTTCCTAATCTGGTCGGCAACAAACCATAAATCCGATCAAATAATAGCTATAACATAAATCATCTAGCACATAATAACAATTTAGGCATCTTTCCTAAAATAAGCTAGTGCTCGTGTCTAAAATATAGTAGACACTCATCTCACAATCATCTCAAAGCATTCTAAGTTGAAGTCTATAAATCCTACAAATTTCTAGTTTGCTTAAACTAATGCTCTGATACCAGCTGTAACATCTCCATTTTCATGACCAAAAAAGACTGATTTATTTATGCTTTATTTGAAAATCAGAGAATACTATTTAAAAGAAATACGTTGCGAAATTTGTTCCCAAAAATATGATAAAGATATTATAAAGCATTTCAGATGAAATGTATTACGTTATATTCAAACCTCGTGATGTCATTGTCAATACAGATCAAAAGCATAAACAAAAAACATATAGGTCGTATAACATTTAATTATTTCTACTGGCCTAATCCATAATCTCTCATCAGGTCATCGCATTTATGTTCATGTGTCACTACCAGTAATACAAGAATCTGAGTGGGTTAGGCTTAGGAGCCTGGTGTGCACATTGGGTTTTCAACCCACAATAATTAAGTTTATTAATTTCATCAAATCATTAAACCCGATTACCAATTCCTGTTATCCTCACTTTACATCTCTAAAGCATCTATTATAAGGGACCTAGCCTAAGGATTTACATCAAGGTAACATCACTGCTTAGGGGATTCCTCATCAATTCATGTTAAATAAGGCAACCATGAGGGGGATGGAGTGCACCTGGTGAACACGTAGTTCAAATATGCACCTACACGTTGCAAGCCTGCCAGCCTTCCACTAAACTGTCTAGAATAGTCTGTGGTCGTCATTTATACTCTGCTACATGACTAAATCATCGTAAACTTCGAGGCCTCTCATCGTTTTATGAAACATCAACTATTTCATCTACCTATGTTTTACCCAACATTTCCGTAGAAATAAAATACACATACATTTTAAATCATTTAAAACATGTATAAATCGTTCATCCAACATAGATCTCAAAAACATAGATAATATGCACATAGAACACGTAATTTATATTAAATATTTCATATATATATATATATATATATATATATATATATATATATATATATATATATATATATATATATGTGTGTGTGTGTGTGTGTGTGTGTAAGATGAAAGTAACTATGCACTCACTTGTTAATATGATGATTCCCAGCTTGGGTAGCGATTCTCTTCTAATAATTCTATTTTCCTTCGATGAAACCTAGTATCATTACCGCTATATTTTAGTCTAATATTTATTGCGACTATTTACGAGCGTTATATTTTTATAAGTGTTAAACAATACATTTCAAGCGCTATGTACATATAGAGGAAATAAATGACATACTTGTGGGCACGACCATTTTGGGATTATAGCACTTCTGAAATCCAACAACCCTATGCGGCATTTCAAATCAGATTCCCTGTACCGTGAGCAGTTAAAAGGTATTATAACAACACTTTGTATAATTTATAATACTTAGCAAATATATTGTTTAGAGGTTCATAATAACGATAATGAACTTAAACATAAGTTATACTTAAAGTATGGCAAGCATAACTTACTTACAAGGGTTTTTAGCCAGGAGTTGGGCTCTGCAGGGGTAGAACTTCTTCACTGAATCTTTCTAAAAAGATTCTTGTAGCGCTTCAGTGCTCACCTTACTATAGTAAAACTACAGAAAGAGAAGTCGAATCACGAGGTACCGAAATGCTCGGGGGATAAGAAGAGAAAGACTCTTGACTCAAGAGAATGGTGCAAGAAATTTGAGAGCCTATATAATCTTTTTTACAGTAACTTAATTTTCAAAAACCACCCTCTATATTTACTTAAATAACTAAACACCCTTTATAATACTATTTTAAATATATTTAACGACCTTTATACTAAACTAGTCTCGAAAGTACTTAACACTAGTCTTATAACGACCACATCGTCAATATCTTTCTAATGATATATATATATATATATATATATATATATATATATATATATATATATGATTTATACGTTATTTTAATACGTAAATATGCTATTAGAAATTATAACTTGTTCATACAAACTCCATTTTCTACGTTCCTTATATCCAAGCATAGCTATCAACAAGATCTACAACTTTCGTTTAGACTGCGTTAGCTAATTTTTAATTTATTTTTTTGTCCATATTTTTATAAAATTAAATGATTTTGCTAAAATCGTAACTCTCTTGTACGGACTCTGTTTTTTATTTTCTTTTTTTCAAAAGTTTTATTTTAAAGAGTATTACGATTTTCTTTTTGGTGGCTTTAACTAAATGTCAATCGATCTCTTAGTAACTCTTTACGTCGCACATTACTTATGCGTGGCTGCTTTTTATATCTAATAAAAATCATATATAATTCATATGGATTCGGATTTCGACGAAATTTATATGTTTTTTGGATCGGGGCGATATGCACTTTCTATATACATACATATATATATATATATATATATATATATATATATATATATATATATATATTTTGGCGCATTTATATTTATAATTTACAGTCGATTCGACAAATTTTTCCTATTTTATTTTATTATAATAATCATGAAACACATAATATTCACATAATTCATCTTTATTACATCAAATAGATTACAATTGTCAACCCGTTATTACATCATAATTTTAATGCTTAATTAGAAACACGGACGTTACATGTTTTATCACAAATAAATCTTAACAAGAACCTAAAAATTTCAAATCAGTTATTAATAAACAATATTGAGTACAAAACAACAGGCCTCGGTGTACTCTATATATATATATATATATATATATATATATATATATATATATATATATATATATATATATATATATATATATATATATATATATATATACACACCGAAAATTAAACAAAAAAAAGGAACTAATAAAAAGTATTTACATTATTTAGAAAATATAAATGAATAGTTTCAAAAAAATTTTCCTACATCAGCTACTGATATTCACAACTTCTTTTTCCCTAACGTATTTTTGTATCCTTACTGTCTGACTGAAAGTAATCATTGTGGGATTCAGCGACCATATCAAGTTTATCTACGGATGACATTATTTATTTATCTTTGTGCGGTAAAACTATTATAGTGTATTCCTCATTATCCCTTTCATATGCAACTCTATAACTTTTTGGAGGTGTCATGATCACAATTGGCTTTTTATTATCCTTCAGGCCTCTCACATGAAATACATGTAATGCTTGGGAGGCAAGTATGAACAGATTGTCCTTATGCCCAAATGTATATAGTTCTACCAAGGTGTAGCCAATATGGTCTTTTTTAACCCCCTTTTTTATTATGACCCAGTCACACTTGAAAATAAGTATTTTTCTTATATGATAAACTAGAACCCATATATCTTGTAGAACACCAGTATAAAAGGTGTTGTCATAGGATACTTCTTCCTTTTCTTGGTATGTGCATGTCAGTTGATTCTACGTAAACCACGTTATTTTGGTTAACTATACCTTTACGAGATTGTATACGAAATAGGTCGCAATTGATGTGATATACAACATATTTCATACGACGTGTTGTGGGCCATGAGAAGCCTACCTTAAGTCCTCTAAAATACTATGTATGTCGATCACCATCTCTCACTCTACCAAAATATCATTAAAATGATAAGCATCAGCGGACAGATTGATCAGTTACTGTTTTGTTCATACAATTAATGAATGATAGGGAAAAATCTGCAAATTTCTCAAAAAAAAAAAATAAATAAATAAGTTGGATCGTTATTTTACCTCCTCTTCTAACTAATGACGGAAAGCTTCATTGTGTTTTTTCTCCAGCAATATTTGTATTTTCATGGGATGTTTATTTTTCAGATGCATCTTAGTGACGTCCTAATTTTTTTATTTTTCTGTGTAACGTGTATGTAAGCAATAGTAATGATAAACCATTGAACATATTAGTAAATATAACTTATCATTACAACTTAATTACACTCGTGTCTCCAAAACTTAACAATGGTCACGATAATATTTAAAAATGATGACTATAATTGAACATTTGTGACTTTATATGAAAAAATACATCACTATAAACATTGTATGGTTACCGTTTAATTGCCAATGAGTGACTAAATGTACTTAATATTCACGATATAATAGTAAACATGTCAACAAAAATTATCAATAATTATAATAAGAGAAATAACACGTTAGTATTGATCATTTTTGGTGACGTCCTAATTTTTTATTTATCAGTGTACGTAAAAATAGTAATCATAAACCATTAAACATGTTAGTAAAGATAACTTATCTTTACAGCTAAATTACATTCGTATCTCCAAAAGTCAACATTGGCCACAATAATATTTATAAACGGTGAGTATAAGTGAACATTTACGACTCTATAAGAAAAAACACATCACTATAAGTGTATTATTCTCATCGTTTAGTTGTCCAATGAGTGAGTAAATGTACACAATATTCACGATATAATACTAAACATGTAAGCAAAAGTTATCAATAATCATAACAAAATAAATAATACGTTAGTATAGATCATTTTTTGGTGACGTCCTAATTTTTTATTTTCCAGTGTATGTAAACAATAGTAATGATAAACCATTAAACATGTTAGTAAATATAATTTGTCGTCACAACTTAATCACATCTGTGTCTCCAAAAGTCAACATTGGCGGTAACAATATTTATAAGTAGTGACTAAAAGTGAACATGTATAACTATAAGGAAAAACACATCACTATAAGTTTATTATTCAGGATGGTTATTAAAATAAGATACAACAATATAATGACGAGTTTGACCTATAATAATGGGTTTTCATGGGTTATACTCACCACAACTGAATGAAAGCATAACTTATCTTCAATAACGCGACATTTCCTTTCATGTTGAATGAAAAAAAAAACTCCGGAATAATATGTCTATAATTACAGGTATTTTACGTGGATAAAGCTCAATTTTGTACTAGTGATGACGGTTTTTAAAAGCTCTTTCAAAAAAATTATCTATTACTAATCACTTTTTAGGCATATTGAGTTTTTGAGAAGCTAATAAAGAGTTTGTTTTTCAAAACAAATATACCGTATTTTAACTTACTCTTTGGTAAACTATAAAAGTATTATTTTAGCTTATGAACTACCTTACAAACTAGGTTTTGATAAGCTACGGTGAGATAATTTTTGATAAGCTTATGTAGCTTTGTCAGAATATTCCAAATATACCCTTACTATATCTATTATTTTTCCTTTAAGTTATATATCTAAATATCAATTTATGTTGCTTTATAGTCGAGATCTACCATGATCCCTCAGTTCGTTGGTTAAGGAAACCGCTCCTCATTATCATAGAAAATTTCCATAGGCTCCTTTATGGTTGACACAACTCCAAGGTCTCCAATGAAGTTCTTCAACCATATCGCCTCCTTTGATGCTTTGCTTGCCGCTATGTACTCTGATTCACACGTTGAATCAGTTATGGTCTCCTGCTTGGAACTTTTCCAAGTCACTGTTCTTCCATTAAGGATAAAGACCCAGCCGGACTGTGAACGGTAGTTGTCCCTGTCAGTCTTAAAACTGGCGTCACTATACCCTCGCACCTTTTTGTCATCACTCCTACCGAGGACTAGAAACCATTCCTTGGTCTTCCGAACGTACTTAAGAATATTCTTGACTGCAGTCCAATGTGCTTTGCCAGGGTTCCCTTGATATTTGCTGACCATGTTCAAAGCGAAGGCCACATCAGGGCGAGTACAAGTCATAACATACATGATCGAGCCAATTGCGGAAGCGTAAGGTACTCGACTCATCTTTGCTATCTTGGCTTTGGTACTTGGACTCTGAGTCTTACTCAACTTGGCATTACTTTGGATGGGTAACTCCCCTTTCTTGGAATTCTCCATACTAAAACGTTTTAGTATGTTGTCCAAGTAAGTATTCTGACTAAGTCCTATTAGTCTTTTACTCCTATTTCTCACTATCCTTAATCCCAAAATATAGACAGCTTCTCCGAGGTCCTTCATAGCGAAGCACTTCCCAAGCCAGGACTTTACCTCCTGTAGTGTCTGGATATCGTTTCCTATGAGTAGTATGTCATCGACATATAATACGAGGAAGATTACTATACACCCACTGGCTTTGACATATACACATGATTCATCTTTGCTTCGCATAAACCCAAACTCTTTGACTTTCTCGTCGAAAATAAGATTCCATCTGCAAGACACTTGCTTGAGTCCATAAATGGACTTCTCAAGCTTATACACTCTATTGGGAGGCTTCACATTGAAAAAACCCTCTGGTTGAGCCATGTAAACATCCTCAGCCAACTTCCCATTAAGGAAAGCGGTTTTGACATCCATTTGCCATATTTCATAATCATGAAATGCAACAATGGACAGCATAACCCTAATAGAATTTTTCGCAACTGGTGAAAAGGTCTCATCGTAGTCAACTTTGGGAGTTTGAGTAAAGCCCTTGGCAACCATCGCGCCTTATAAGTGTGCATATTCCCATCCATGTCGGTCTTTTTCTTGAAGATCCATTTGCACCCGAACGTCTTACGACCAGGTACATGATCAACCAAGCCCCAAACTTGGTTATCATACATGGATTGAATCTTGTTGTCCATCGCCTCTTTCCATTTTCCAGACTTCGGGCCTGCCATGGCTTCCTTGTAGTTGTTAGGTTCATCCAGATTTATTAGTGTACTATCACTAATATACGTATCACTCTCGCTTATTATATGAAAACCATATAACACGGGTGGAACACTAACTCTACTGGAACGTCTAAGAGGTAATGATTCGTCAATCGGTTCAACCGGTGTTTCTTCCTCGGGTTGAACGCCAGCGTTAGAGGTTCATTTCTCGGAATCTCTTCAAGATCGATTTGCCTCCCACTGTCCCATTCGCTTATGAGTTCTCTTTCTAGGAAAACCCCTCTCCTCGCAACGAAGACAACATTGTCAATCAGTCTATAGAAGAGGTATCCAAAGGACTTCCACGGGTAGCCGATGAAAATACACCGCTCACTTCGAGGTTTGAGCTTGTCGTGAGTCTCTTCTCTTATGAAAGCCTCGCAACCCCAAACCTTGATATGTGCTAACGAGGGAGCTTTCCATGTCCAGATATTGTGAGGTGTTTTGGCAACCTTCTTCGTAGGGACTAAGTTAAGGGTATGGCCGGCAGTCTCTAAGGCATACACCCAGAATAAGATAGGTAGTGAAGAACGACTCATCATGGAACGAACCATGTCTAGCAATGGTCGATTATGCCTTTCAGCCACACGATTCAACTGCAGTGTCCTAGGTGGTGTCAATTGCGAAAATATTCTGCGTTCCTTGAGGTAGTCGTGGAATTCAAGACTTAGGTACTCTCCTTCTTGATCGGATCGAAGCATCTTGATTTTCCTGGCCAATTGATTATCCACTTCTTGTTTAAACTCGTTGAATATTTCAAAGGTTTTTGGCTTGTGCTTGATTAAGTAGATATACTCATATCTGCTATAATCATCAGTGAAAGTCACATAGGAATGGTTCACATCCCGTGTGGTGGATCTAAAGGGCCCACACACATCGGTGTGTATGAGATCCAATAAACCCTCACCCCTCTCACAAGTACCAGTGAAAGGTGACTTGGTCATCTTTCTAAGTAAACAAGACTCACACATGTCATCATCCCTAAGGTCGAATGACTCCAACACTCCATCCTTTTGGAGTTGGGATATGCGTTTCTTGTTGACATGTCCAAGACGACAATGCCACAAGCATGCATTATACATACTATTGGAAGAACCGACACACAACACATCATTTCCTAAGTTAACTACAACCATCACAGTCTCATATATTCCATTACAATACAATGCTTCAAAATATAAAACATTATTAAGATAAGCATAAATAGAACCCTTTTCATTATCAAATGAAAATCTAAAACCTTGTCTATATAAACCATGAAATGAAATGATGTTTCTTGCCATATCTGGCGAATAGCAAGAATTGTTTAAATCTAAACCTAATCCATTACTAAGCACTATGGAATAAACTCAAATCTTGGTGACAGGCGACGATCTTCTGTATCCCATGATTAGATTTATCCTTCCATGCTCCACATCCCTATTTCTTCTTAGTCCCATCAAATCATAACATATTTGAAAACCACATCCTGTATCAAGAACCCAAGAAATAGCATGGGATGAATCATTAGATTTAATTGTGTAAATACCTGCGAAAGATAGCTTGATCTTACCATCCTTGATGGCTTGCAGATATTCTGGGCAACTTATCTTCCAATGCCCTATCTTGTGGCAATGGTGGCACTCTGCCTCCTTAGGGTTAGAGTTAGGATTAGCAGAACCAACTTTGGTTCCACTAGAAGAGGTACCATCTTGGGACTTTCCCTTGTGGTGGCCCTTTGAGGGAGCCTTCCTCTTCTTACCCTTCCCTTGCCCTATTGCCAAGACAAGCGCAACAACGGGAGTAGGATTCGGTGTAACAAACTTATCCTTGAGATTGCTCTCAGCAGTCCTTAACAAGCCTTGAATATTGCTCAATGTGACCTCTTCCTAATTCATGTGGTAGGTCATGCAGAACTGGTTGTAGCAGGGAGGCAAGGAGTGAAGGATGATGTCGATTACCAGCTCTTCATCAAAGTTAACATTTAAGTTCAGCAGGAGATCAACATATCTCTGCATCTTTTGCAGATGGGCGGTAAGGGACTCTCCATTAGCCATTTTGGCAGTGATCATCGAAGTGATGATCTCGTACCTTTCTTTCCTAGCCCTCTGGTGGTACCGTTCCAACAATTCTTAATGCATTTCATATGGGTACATGTCCTCATAGGACTTTTGAAGTTCGGCAGTCATGGTCTACATTATAATGCAATGGACTTTCGTGGCATCACGCTCGTGGTCCTCAAAGGCGACGATCTCATAGGGAGAGGCAGTGTTAACATCGATCTCCTCCAGCTTCTCATCGAGGACATATTCTTTGTCCTCGTAGTGAGTGACCATTCGGATGTTACAGATCCAATCATTAAAATTGGACTCGTCGAAAATCACTCTCCCACATAAGTTCATAAGTGAGAATGAGGCTGAGGAGTTGGAGCCGGAAGCATTGTTGTTGACGTTACACGTCTAAAACAAAAAAGAACAAAGTTTGATTAGAAATGAATCCCTAATTAAATAACCAAATGAATTAGGGCTAGGATCCAACAACATTATTTACAAATTAGAAGAGGGATGTCGTAATCTAACATGTAAATAATTTGAAGGTAAGTGAATGATGATTCACTAATTCTTCACCATGAAAAACGAAAAAGAGATTAAGTTTTAAATGTATATGAAAACTCCTAGATTCCTTTGAGATTCATTGAACTTTTCAATGGCATGTTTAAATCTCGATATGCCCCTCTAGTTTATGACTGGGATGCCGAGGATCACAAAGTGGGTGTGAATAACCATGCAAATGTACATGGTGCCCTAATTGTTATAGTCACCTATTCGATGTGCCGGTTAACCACACATGCTCCATCGAACTACGACAAAGAATGAGTCACCCTTTGCCACCTTTTCTTAGAGCCCAGTTAGTGTGCCGGTTAACCACCCACGCTCCACTAACGTCTTAGCAAGGGTACAAAGGGTAATATCATGGAATTGCATCAATTTACTTTTGCCTAAGGTAACTAAGATTGGGAATTGTTTGAAAAACATTTAGTTACTTTTATAATTCATTATACTTTTAATGAGGAAGGGTTTGCCCTATCTTACCCGTTCGGCTAACGACCATCCACCAATCAAGGAAGCGGTGGGTGAGAGTGGACACCCATTAAACGGCCATTTTATAGGCCATAACCTTATACCCCCTTATAAATCGGTTTTGTGAATGAGGCCTACTAACGGTAAGACTAGCATTTTAAGTTTTATATATATATATATATATATATATATATATATATATATATATATATATACATATTAATCTTGTCATATTATAATAGTATACGATGTATTTTAAACATTTCAAAATACTAGGGTTTTAATAAAATTTCTAAAATTTAAAACCTTTTAATTTTAAAATTTTAAATATCAAAACTTTGATTTAATAATTATCCCAAAATTAAACTTTTAATTTGAATTATTAAATCTTGATGGATTATCTTAAATTAAACAATTAATTTAACCTAATCCCTTAAATCCCCTAAAATTCGAAAATATGGGATGGGATAATTCAAAATCTTTAATTACCATATTTAAACAATTAAGGGATAATTACAAGATATGGAATTATCCAAATCCCTAAAATTTAGGAATCTTATCATGGGGAAGGAGGCAAATTTCGAAACCCAAGGGTTGGATAACCCTAGAATTTGAAATCTTGGTGGCTAAGGAAAGGGTTTGGGAAACCCTATCAAATTTCGAAATAAAGGGTTTAAGAACCCTAATTTCGAAAATCATGCCTCCAGGGCTTATTGGCTATAAGCCCTAATGTGTCAAATTCATACATTTGTATAAAGCTAATTAAAAACAAAAACCAAACGCTCTGATACCACTGGTGGGTTTTATATAAACAATCCTATGTGTGCATGCAACCCTAGATACAGATCTATGTTTTCACTATTAGTTACACAACATTATGAACACAAAAGAAACCTAACATGTTCCTAGGTAATTTCGAAAATCATAAATGAGAATGAATTGCATACCTCTTGTTGTTATATGGTAATAACAACTTGTTTCTTGAATCTTCTTGTCATTGAAAGCAAGTACCACAAATGTAGTACCTCTAATGGCTCACAAACACCAAGAGCAAATGGAGAAGCAGGAGAGAAAGAGAGAGAGAGAGAGAGAGAGAGAGAGAGAGAAAGAGAGAGAGAGAGAGAGAGAGAGGAGAGGCAGAAAATCGGCTCTAGGAACTTCTAGGATCAAGTGGCCGATTTTCCTATGCCAAGGGGTCTTTATATAGGTGTAAGAATTAGGGTTTCAGTCCTTATCCTTATCTGATTCCTTGCCCACCAAGCAGTCCAAAGGATAACCCTAGAAACCTTATCATGGACGAATTCTAAGCCCTTATCCCCTTGAATTCGTCCACCCTATCATATAGGGAATCCTTTTCCCTACTTTGCAACTATCACATAATTAAAGTTCAGTCCCCTTAGTTCAGTTAACTTCTTTTGATCACAAAATTAATTCTTAATTAATTCTTTTAATATATTAATAAACCATAATAACCTCTTTCTCTATTATTTCTCTAGTCAAGTTGCTTTGCTGAAGGCAACCCAAAAGGACCATGCACAACCGGGTCAAGTATTTACCAAATATGGTTGTGGGCTTAGACAGTAATCCAACATTAAGAATCAAGACTACACTCAAACCCTTTCTTCCTTAAGCACCTTACGATTATGGTGGCCAACAAGTGAAAGGAAGAGTATCCTTTACATTACCTATTTACTACTAGTTATATAGCAACTAAATGGTTATAGAAGTGCCCAAAAAGTTTGTATACAACATATATATTCATATGTTATGAATATAACTAGTTTTGTTTTCTCTTTTGTTATTATTTCCTAGAAAGAATAATTCTCAATATGCTGATAAAATATTATTTTCATAAAAAGAAATATTTTTCCAATTAAATACAAGTATTGATATTTATTAATAACCAAAACTACACTAACAAATAATAAATTAGTAGTAACTTGCTATAAGGTATGAGCCTATAAGATCATATATCCTTAGCAAATACCATTCTCTAATGACCCTTGGACATAAATATCTATGAATCTCCCACTTGCACAAGACACATCATACATTGATATAGACATTGATGAACGTCTAGCACCATTTAACTGTCCCCAATAACACACGACAAAAAATGTCATTCATTAACATTCAATTCCCATAAACTCAACACTACAACTAATGTAAGATGTAACACTACTACAAAAAAGCTTATAGAACCCGGGTTGAACAATTAAATAACCCGGTTTTGAACCGGGTCATAAAGTCTGCGAGTCTTATATGAAATCTGCCATGAAAAAACTCAGTTTCTATATAAAAAGCGGGACATATAAGTATTTCCTAACACGCAAAACTAGGTTACATAAAGAGATTTGGCTACGGTTCTACCACATAAAACCGGGTCATTTAATGATAAAAGAACCCAGTTCTAATACTCAAAATCCGGGTCATATAACGATTAAATTAGCACCAGTTACATTCAAATAACCGTTCCATACAAACAAAGCTGGCCTTTTTTTTTATAATATTCTTCTTTTTTCAAAAATAACTATTGGAATTTACATCCAAAATTTCACAACATTACAATTAACCACTAGCATAAGTATGCAAAAACCAAGACTAACATCTAAAACATATAATCAATACAAACATGTTTTAAGTATCATAATAACTCATTGATTTGGTCATATCTTACTACATAAAAGTTACATAAAAAATTTTAAAATAGAAATTCTTATCACATCCAAGTAGGATTATCCCATAATCAAGTATAACAGCTATCATCCATCCCCGTTGAAAAATAAACACAACAAATAATGAGTTTTTTGTCTAACATTTCAAAACTATTGAATTTGAGAGACAGACATTAAACAAAAAGTAGGATGTTATAAAGATTAACATATACATTTTTAGGCAGCAACATCATTCATATAACCATTCATTTCTTTGGCCCACATAGTAGTGGTTATAACCAACGCCTTCTTCTTTATATATATATATATATATATATATATATATATATATATATATATATATATATATATATATATATATATATATATATATTTCATTTATAGGATAGCAAACTATAGGAAGTATAAAATTAAAACTAATGACTAACTAAATTGATAGTTTCTTGCTACAAACAAAATGAAAAAAAAAACTTAGTTACTTACTATATTCAGGAATCAATATTGTATGGTTGTCACGAGATGGAACATCTATTTCATTACATAGTGCTCACTCAACTAACTCTAAGATACGCCAACTTGGTTGCCCTAAAATTATGATATAAAGTAAGCATAAATAATAAAAATGAAACTAAAACATCTAATTGTTGTATAAGTAATAAGATAAATTACCTCATCCATCATCTATACAATTAGAGTTGATTCATACCAAGCAAAAACCTTAAAAATAAACAAGCAATTGAGCTATGTTTAAGTTTATAGAAAAATGTTATATTCATGCCATATTAAGAAACTTCTTACATGTCCACAATTTTGAGCAAGTAGTATGTGTTGAGAGGATTTTGCATAGACTTCATCGGAGATTCCAAAATGTATATGATATGATTCCAAGGAAAATCACCAAGAGAGCCTAATGTATGCTAGTAATGTTTAGAAATTTTAGTAAAAATGAACAAATATGTTTGTTTTTTCAACAAAAGATAATATTCTTCATAAGTGTGACAACCGTTAAATTCTGGTCAATTCAAAGTCAAATAAAGTCAACAAGTCAAACCGGTCAACTCAACTAACCCTTATGTACTAGGGCTTACGTTATGTAATTACTTAACAACTCGCTATTCTAATGAGAGATCATAATCGAAAAGTGCGTACATCTAGATCTCCTTAACCTAAAATTATGGTAAGTGACGAGCCAAACCGATAAAACAATGTTGCATACTCATCGGGAGTGTGTAAGATCCTTAAACAAGGCTTAATAGGGTTTACGGGCCTTGCATTGCGAAGTCGGACACTCAAAAAGGTCACAAATGAAACCTTTCTCAATCGTTTTCACTCTATCTCTCTCTATTTAGAAATCTCTCTAAGTATGTGAAATCTCTCCCAAATATCTCTTTATATGAGAAATCTCTCCAAGAATGTCAAGTCTCTCCCAAATCTCTCTAAGTATGTGAAATCTCTCCCAAATATCTCTTTGTATGAGAAATCTCTCCAAGAATGTCAAATCTCTCCCAAATCTCTCTAAGTATGTGAAATCTCTCCCAAATATCTCTTTGTATGAGAAATCTCTCCAAGAATGTCAAATCTCTCCTAAATCTCTCTCAAAAGTTCCCGTAACTTTTTGAAATCATTCGGGTCATTCCGACCCTTAACCGGGTCAAAAACCGCTTAAAACGGGGTAAAGACGAATAAGATAGGCTTAAGGACCCGAAACCCTCTTATTAGGGCCGAAGCCTCTTAGGACCTGAAAGTCCTCTTAGGGACCGAAACCAAGAGGACCGAACATCTGCTGAACCGAAAGCCTTCTCAAACCGAACCCGAAGGGTCCTCTTAGGACCGAACCTCGCACACACACACGAACCCGAAGGCTCCTGGAACCGAACCCGAAGGTACTGTTCACTTTGGTCCATTTCGGTTTTGATACCTTTGGACCGAGCCCTTCGCTTCCTGCTTACCTTCTCTTCCTTTCGCTTCCGGCTCAGCATCAGAGGGGACCGAACCTCAGCCAGGACCAAGAGGTCTCGCTGGGAAGCTTCTTTTCTCCCGGTTTTCGTCTAGTTTTGCATTTTAGGCCCGTTTTTAATTGTTTTAACACGGGATTTTCACCCAACACTTTATTTTAACATATAAAGACCCATAATTATTAATTTATCACATTTTTAAGGATAAAACCTTATCCAAAAAGAGTGGGTGAAGTACAAGAGGTGGAGTGTTGACTTTCGTTTATTCTATGACACAAGCAACCACCATACCCACTCCATGACTAACCCACACTCCTCCCCACCATACCTTGTCACTTCCTTGTCCTTTTTACCTCACTCGCAAGTCATTCCCACGTTTTTGAGAGCTGGACATTCATCCTCTCTCCTCATTTCTTTCACTTGCTCTCATTTCACCAAAAATCAAACACAAATTTTCTCTCAAACTTTTTCTCTCTATTTCAAGACTCCAAAGCTGATTATCAAGCTTTATTCTTCTCTTGGTAAGTATAATTCACCCTCCTTGTGATTATTACACTTCATTCTACTCAAATCAATGATTCCTTACACAAACATCATCACATTCCTTTTAGATCTTCGAACCTTCAAGTGATTCTTCAAGTGTTCTCGAGTTGAACACTTCTCTTCTTTAACATCCATCTACTGAAATCACTCAAGGTGAGTTCATACCCCTACATTTCCATGTTTTCTCAAGTTTTTAGGGGGGGGGGGGGGGGAATACAAGTTGAAACACCAAGAACATAACTTTTCTAACAGCTTTCATCAGAAATGTTGGACTCCATTCACGAACTGTTTTGGACAACTTAAACATTTTAGTTTTCGAAACTGTTTTAGGTGCAAGTATTTCCAGTTCTTAGCTTTAAAATGACTACTTGCACATTTCCACAATATTTTTCTACAATTTATGGTGATTTTTACAAAACAGCCTGTCTTTTCAAACACAAATCTGGACCAGTCTGTGAATATGAGCATTTTAATAAAAGTTAAAGGCTTCCAAAAATCATGATAAAAATTATGAGTAAACTAGACTCATTTTAGGAACTCTCAGAATTTACGGATCTAGTTTTTGACTTCGTATGATTTTTCTAAAACAGTGCAGAAAGGTTAAAAACTAGATATCAGCTTACAACTTTCAAAACACTTTGTAACATGTTGAGCAAAGTGTTAAATCTTTGATAACTTCATATATTACATGTATTTATTGTAGTGGTATATTTATATAATAGGAAATTACTTACTGAATTTATGAGAATCCTCCATCATTACCATTAGTACAAAACAAAGCAAGATAAACATAGCTATATTGTACTATACTTTTGACTTACATAGAAAGGGTTCTTATACACTACAAATAAACATACTAAACTATAATAAGTATAGTTAGGTTGCATATACATTTCAAACATTTTGATAAACTATAATAGGTATAGTTTTATGATCATTACATTACAAAAGGTTTTTACACGAATGGGGTACATTCCAAAGTACCGAGTTTTCATATGAATGGGGTACATTCCAAAGTACCGGGTTTTCATACGAATGGGGTACATTCCAAAGTACCGGGTTTTTATACGAATGGGGTACATTCCAAAGTACCGGGTTTTCATATAAATGGGGTACATTCCAAAGTACCGGGTTTTCATATAAATGGGGTACATTCCAAAGTACCGAGTTTTCATATTAAATAGGGTACATTACAAAGTACCGGGTTTTCATATAAATGGTGTACATTCCAAAGTATCGGGTTTTCATATGAATGGGGTACAGTCCAAAGTATCGGGTTCACATAAAATAGTTATTATGATATTAAAACTATATTTCATCTAGAATCGTTAGACTTCAACTATAATTATTGAGCGTATATGCTAGAGTCGTATAAGAATTTAGTCTTGATTGGCTTAGAATTGGTGGGGCCTGCCTCATCTCCTGTTCCTCGTTGTGTTGTGGACCTAGGGCAGACCCACTATATTCAACGTTTTATCTAACTTAAATCTTATATCACTTATATACGCTAGATGATTATAGGAGAAATCTACGGGTCATTCTAGGGTTCATTAACACATCATATAGGAATATTCTATTCACACTTAACTAAGAAAATATTGGATTTTCTGGAAATCAAACTCTATCGATTTTACAAGGAAAACGGTTTCTACTTCAAACAAAACTCTTATGAACTCACCAACTTAATTGTTGACACTTTTTCAAAAATACTTGTATTCTCAGGAAATCAGTGAAACAAGAAAAAAACTTCAGCACTTTGAGGATGGGATGTTAAACCGTCAACAATTTACTTTTGTCATCATAATGTAATTGATTTTGAAACATGTAAACATATACTTTGGTGTAACTTTTTCAATTATATTTATGATGGTTGTATTTACTTTGAGAACTATTATACACGTTGTTCTGATATTGTACATGAAGTCCTCCACCCCCGGACATTTCCGCCATCCTTGGGTTGGGGGTGTGACAATACGTAGATAAAAGGGAAAGGATAATGAAGATGTACCTTAGTGAGAACAGCTACAATATGTGACCATTGAATTATAGTGTCAAATAATCTTGTAGGATACCGAATTCATTTGATATCACATGAACATGATTACCTTTAAATATTTCATTTATGTAGTCTATAAAGACATTTAAGTGATCTCGCCATTGTTATTTTTTTGCAGAACTATAAAAAATCAGCAGATAAGAGCAACTAACTGAATTATTTTCATACCACGAATTTCTAAATTCTTAACTAAAATCCAAGCACCGAAGCATTGATCCATGGAAATTTGTGATGAAATGAAGCAAATCTTATTCAAAAATGCATGTTATGGAGGAAGATGTCTGTAAAGATGAAAGGTTTTATAACTTTAAGCACATAAAAGACTTGGGAGATGATTGATTGTTAATTGTTGAATTTTATGTATCTGGACGTCTCCCTTGTACTAACCTTGCTTCTTGTTGCCTCAGGGGAATTTTCTAATAGTATGTTGATTAAAATTTCCTAAAAATAATTGACAATCAATAATAATAACAAAAACAAACAACTGAGACATGTTGACCGTACTTGAATCATGGCATATAATGTTAGATATATGAGTTGTCATCAATGTTTATTACTAAATATATGGCCGAGTAATGAGGCTTGATTGTTTTGCTTATATGATTAAGAACTACAACTTCAATCTTTTGCACTAAATATTTTGTAATACAAAACCTTAACTACACATCCTTAGTAAAATTGCCAAAAAGAAGATTAACTGAAGTCGGGTACCTGCATAATGATGTCAATAACCCATTTCATCAATGCTATAATACCGAAATGAAAATATAAATATGAAATACCAATGAATAAACCTTACAAATCGTGGCACCAGAAGGATGTTTAACAATGGCAAAAAGAGAACCAGTAGAGATGTAGAGTCGTCTAGACGAGTATTGCTGCACTAAAAATGATTTGGCGACCTAGTGATATGAGGTAGTGGATAGGGAAAACCAAGGAAATGATAAGGGATTGAGGCACCATGGTGGTGGTCAGCATGATGAACTGGATTCGTCAATTGAGGTATAGGAGAAGGGGTTCAGACGACGATATGGTGGTCAAAGTCGTCGGTTGCTGCGGTGGAGAAGAGAGGGAAGGATAAGGAGTGAAAATGTGATGTGGGGTTTGATTGGAACTCAAAATTTGTGGCGAGATATAGCAATATCATGGCAGGATATCTAAAAAATTTACCCTAAAATATGTCAGCCAAATTTACTTTTAAATGGTGGATCTTGATGTTGGCCAGTGGATGCTTTCATTTTGGCTCACTATACTTTGAAATTATAATTTAATTTAGTAAAGAAAAATTACATGACCAATATGGAGTTGACTTTCTAAAATGTAAATCAATTTATCTTTTACATCAGTTTAGTTTAATGTGGGAATGAATTCACTAATTTACACTTTGTATCTATTTTTGAAATATTACATTCGACGTGTGATTAATCTTTACGGTTTCAATTAAATTAAGCAAAAACTGATAATTTTCACATTGATGATCAGGTAAATTTGATATTTTTTATTTTCTTTAAAATTTTAATATGTATGGTAACTTTGCATGAAATTAATTTAGGAAAAATGACACATTGGCCTATAATGCATTTCGAAATTTCTCATTTAGTCTGTTAACTTATTTTCATGTTTTTTAAGGGAATAAAGTTATTGTCGATATGTTCTTTTAATCATTTTAACCTACTAGGCTACTATAGTAGATTTCATAAGTCAAAATAAGTATTTGAAGCTGATGTGACTTCCTTTTCAATTTCAAATCCTTGTAAATAGTTTACCCCTTCCAATTCACAAATGTAATATGTCACCTAGGTTTGACCTAATTATCTTCCATTGCTGACTTTTCATCTTCATCTTCTTCATTTCTCTTCTCCTTTCCTACAATTCCCTCTGTCACAATATCCTTACAGATCTCAAAAGTGGAGCCAACAATCACGTTTTAACCCTTCAGAAAGTTCAAAATAAAGATAACTCTGAACCAAATAAAGTGAAGACGAACTTGGATCATGTTGTAGATAAGGAGAATGTGGATTCTAACATAACAATTGGATGTAAACCAACACCAATCGTGAAATCCCATTTGAAAGAAGAGGCTTGGAAACCATGTTCGTTGCAGCTGTGTATGTAGTTGAATGATCCGATTCCAATACTTTGTTAGAAGTGACTTGTAACATTCAAATCAAGGTATTCCATTTTTTTAATCCTGATATGAAGTCATTTTGGCAAAATAGACCCTCCGTACTTTGGGAGTATGTATGTGTACGCTTAGCATACGCGTGTGCATACAACGAATGGCTGAGGCTCATAAGTTGGGCGTACGAGCATATACGGGAGGCATACGAGGCTAATGACCAAACGCTAGTTTCTTGGCTTGGAAACTATTTAAGCACACGTATATCATTTCGATCTTACCCTAGCCAGCCTCCATTACTCTCAAACGTCCCCAAAACCCTAAATCCTCTGTGAGCAACACTTGAGCTTGGAAGTGCCTCAAATACCTCATTTTTGGTGTGTTAGCAAAGAGAAGGAAGTTGAAACAAGCTTTGAATGTGGGGAAAAGCTTTTGGATCTTGCATTTGGAGCAGCTTGGGAAGCTTATGGAAGTAAAAAGCTTTCACCTTGTTTATTCTTTTTGCTTGTTGAGTGAGGGTTTCTAGAAGTCCTATTTTGAGTCCATAAATCCTCTCTTGGGATTTTGAGCAGATCCATAGGTTAGGAAGGATAGACTTGAGATCCTTTCGCTTGATTATATCATAAAAATGAAATTTTGATGACATCTATGTCTCCATGCATGAGCTAAGACCCTTGGAAATGTCTTAATGAGATAAAAAGAGTTGTTAGGAGCATATAGGGCATGCAAGGGCATAAAGTTGCCAACTTTATGCCTTAGGACCCTTAAATCGGTTAAGATATGGAATATAACCAAAAAGCCTACATACATTAAGGACTTAATGGAGTTGGATGCAATACAGTTGTACGTTGGGCGTACTATGTTTTACGTTGCGCGTACAACTTGCATACATTAAGGACCTAATTAGGGTTATTTGTGTATTTTTTTTTTCAATGTGAGACTTTGAGCTGGTAGTCAAGAAACTATTGTTTTCTATAGACTGAGGTGAGTCTTTTCACTATACTAATAGGACGAATGCACCAATGTCGACCCATTACCTGATATGAGATTTTAATAGTTGAATATGCAATGGTTTTGTTATTTGGCATGTATTGTCTTATGTGAAGACCATGGGTTAGCCCATGACTAGTAAGACCATGATGGGGAGCCCATGGCCCTTTGATGTAAGACCATGGGGGCAGCCCATGGCCTCCTAGTTGAAGACCATGAAGGGAGTCCATGGAAAATTTATATGTATATGTGTATGGTATTATGTGGTTATGTGCTTTATGTATTTTAGGAAACTCACTAAGCATGTGCTTATAGTTTTGTTGGGTGTTTCAGGTACTTCTGGTTGACACCTTTCATGGGCCTATGGTCTAACACACGTGACCCATTAGGGTTTTAGTTATGATCCCTCAAGTATAAATAGGGATGCATGCTAAGCATGGTTGTAAAAATCAGTCTAGGCGGCCGATTAATCAGTGCCTAGCCACGTGGCGGTCTCTAACCACCTACAAATAAGTGTTAGAGGGTAAAATAATCAGCCTTGGTCAATACCGGTCAAAACCGATCCAAATCGGACTAAATCAGTCCAACTTGGACTCAAAATTGGGCCAAATCGGTCCAACTAACCTCATGCTCGAAAGAACCAGCTAGCCCACCGAGTAGTTAGGTTTGATTTTTTTATAGGAAACCTAAGTCTCCTTTTATAAGATAAGGATGCCTTCATTTATTTTCTCACCAGCGATGTGGGATCCTAAACTTGTAACAATTTTATATATCTTTGCACATGTTTCCGTTTGCATTTGTGATTTTGTTTGCATCTTCAATACACCTAAGTCTCCCAAGTCTCCAATTCACGTTCAATTCAAAATCACTAGATTTGTGATTCCCTTTGCATCTCGTTCTTCCCTACTTTGCATCTCGTTCTTCAGAAGAAGAATTCGAGTTCCATCACTGACCATGCCTTCTTCTCAAAGATGGAAGGTATCACGATTCAGTTGCTTCAATCACGATTCAGCTGACTCACCCTTAAAGAGGATAGTTCTTCTCGATCTATGATGGTTAGTTCTTCAATCACGATTGTTTTGTAAGAAACAGATGTGAAGTTACAGAGACCATATTTGTGTTCATAATTGTTTTTTGGGATGAAATTCGTCATTTTATAAGGCAACTCTGTAAGCTCCGGGTAGTTGACGGCGACTACTCAAGCGATGACGACGACTCTGATGCGCTATGGCAATGACTCCGATGCTCTACTCCCCACAGCTTGTTATCAGCGAAGTGAAGAAGCCCAGGAGGATGAAAACAAAGAAACTGTGTGATATCTTGGTTATGAATTGATTACAAATTGAAATTTGTTACGAATATCTTGGTTACAAATTGAAATTGAACTTGGTTTCTGATTGTTATGAATTGAAAAAGATTGTTGTTGCCGATAGTGCTTACAAGTTGTGCTTTTGGATCAGATAGGTCTTTTAGGTAGGATAGGCCTGTGTGATCTATATGGATTATATGGTTCTTATGGTGTTTGTGACATTCATGAGAATCAAGCTTGTAACTAGCATGCCAAATGTTTGAGTAAATGCTTAAGAGAAGAAAGTTACAAATTGAAAAGAAAAATAAATTATGTATTACATATTTATTATTTTTTAACTTGTTTACTTATATTCTTAACACTAATGTTATATTTATTAATATTTAATATTTTTTTAATAATTAATGGTCCCTAATTAATCCCCGCCTATCCGATTAATCCCTTGACCCCAGTCCACTGATTAGCCTATGTCGAATGATTTTTGCAACCTTGATGCTAAGTCATTTTGTATCTTGAATTCTTAAGTGTTAGGCAAATCTCTATGAAAATTGTACTTGTAACCTATGTTTGAGAACTCTGAAATAAAGAATACTCCCTACTCGTAAATGTAGTTCACCTTGAGTGAACCACGTAAATACTATGTCTTGTGTGCTTTTGGTTTTGATAGTTATCCATGTTAAACCTAACATACTTATATGCCTTATGAAACATGTTATAGTAGGTAACAACCTAAAGTTGTAACTAGTCGATTTCACCCCTGAGTCCCTTATGACTTATTCTGTATCTTTCAACCGAAACGAGTATATTTCACCCCTACATCTAATCATAAAATCATATTAGAAAGAGTCACAAAGACAAGAAGCACATGAATGCAAGTCAGTAAGTGTCACAAAGACAACTATCATCCTACAACATAATCCAATAGGCCGACATTGGTGCCTTCAACCCACAAGTACAATGAAGAGACTCGCCTCAAACTGGCGATATCTGAATCACACACGCACTGTTGCTATAAAGGCTCCTCACACTGAACACATCCGAACCAACCTTAATTACTATTTAGGGTAATAAACCATAATTAAAGGTCCAAATCATATTCTCTCTTACTATGGGTAAAAAACTATTTTACTCATCCTATACTAGACCCAACTAAACATGGCCTAAGGCCCAAAATGTCCTAAATGGACTTAAGGGAGTATGCCCTGCGACTCCTACATTATGCCCTACGTACTTGGTGTCCATAAAAAAAAGGCATATGGGGCCAAACCATTACGCCATGCGTAGACAGAGGTTATGCCATGGGTAACCTTATTGTACAAAATCACTTTTTAAGCTCTTAATACCTAATATTCAAACGTCCAATTCTCAAATCTAAATCTTGGGAAGGTCTTAACTGATAAAGTTGACATCTTTAAGCATTTGCATGACTTGGTAGAGCCCAAAACCAAACCCTGCATTCATAACTTCACAATAATGACCAACAATTCATGCATGGGAGGAATATAACCAGCAAGATCCGATTTTTATGACTTCTTAACCTCTCCCGACGTTCCTTCCTGCGATGCTTGGCGACCGAACGTTGAGCGTTCACATGCAAACGGCCGACGTTTGCTCACTGTTAACCATCTTCCATTCCAATGACTTAATGGCTTGAGATATGAAATCCAAACTTCATATCCATATCTAATAGAATGTCAAAAGCCATAAAGTTACAAACTTTATGTCCATGCATGGTTACAATGAGCCCAAAAGCTAAAACTCCAACTCTTTAACCCATTAAGACACCTCAAAACTTGTATGGAGTGCAAAGAAGGTCCAAGGTCATAATTTATGTCTCAATAAACCTAAAAACGTCCAAAAACAACAGTATATACACAAGGAGTATGCCATACTCACAAAGGTTGACACTAGGGACCAAAATGCTTCAAATTTCAAAGGATAACAATACCTAATGAAATACAAACCTGGTTCAAAACTTTATACCTCCTTGATGTTGCCAAGATGAGGAAGATCCCAGATCTAAAGCTTCTTCAAACTTCCAAGCTTCACCACCACCTTCTTCTTCATTTGGAACAAATAAAAACACACACTAAAGCTTCAAAATGTAACAATTAGGGTTAGGGTTTGCAAGATGGGTCGTTCTAAAGATGAAGGTTGATGAGAGAAAGGGTTTGGGGGCCTTAAAGTTCTTTAAATAGGGTGCAAACCGTAAAGATTAGGGTTTAGTATCTTTGTACAAATGCCTGACGTCTATCAAAGAATGCCTGGTGTTTGAACACCTAGCGCCCAAATCCAAACGCATGGCGTTTGGGCCAATATGCCAAAACTTAAAACCACTATGGTGTAAACTGAAAAGTACTTTGAAGCGGGTGTTACGTTCATGGCCAATAAGATATAGCAAGTGAAACATCAAGGTGGGATCTTTTTACCTTCTAAAGAAGCTAGATAAACAACAAATTTTAATCTACAAGTAATGGACTCCCAAGAGATCCTCCAATGATCACCTTCTTTATAAAACACACAAAATATCACTTTAAAAGCTCAAGAACCACACGAGGTGGCTAGGGCTTCTAAATGGTGCTTTGGGATAGTCGGGGCTGGTGATGAAGGAGGCCTCAAGGACTTAAGGTCCTTTAAATAGGGTCCAAACCCTAAAAATTAGGGTTTGGGTTCTGCATGAGTACGCCCTGCGTACTGTACCTCTTGTGATAAATCTATTAGTTTTATATAATTTACAAGTTACAAGCTTATAATAACAAAAGTTAACCAAAAACAAATTAAAAAAACATTAACTCATATCACATATATATGCCTAGTAATAAATCTATTAGTTTTATATTATTCATGTATATAATAAAAATTACACCGTATTTATATCATATTCCTAAATAATTCCCTCCAAAACTACTTTCTAGGTTCCCTCCAAAACTTATCTCTCATTTCCCCCCAAAACTAATTTCCCCATCTCATATGGTGTTAAGTAAATCTGAACTTGAATCCCTGATTTCTTTGCCTTTAATATAAGTCAACAACTGATAATGTATTCCGACCATCTTCTCGTCCTACATGACCCTCTTGCATTCCTTTGGAGTATTCGTTCTTGCACCCCCTTTCATATACAATGAAATTTCACAGACAGGGTTCTTGATTTTCTGGCAACCACCACATTTAATCTCACTGATTTTAGAGCTATAAGAGATTACCTCATAGCAAGTACCCTGGTTTTAGAGAAGGTTTTTTTTACAATCTCTATGCGATAGAAGAATGATGGTGGTTAGTTTAATGTCCTTGCTTGAAAATTGGTGACATCGCCATTTTATTTGACGAGCCATAGGCTGTTTTTTTCTTGATAGAGATCTTGTTGTGCTAGGTGTACATGTGAGTTTTTTAGAATCCTTTTTCCCTTTTTTAGTTCCATACTCTGCAATTACTTTGTGAATTCTAGATATTATGGAAAAATAACATCCAAAAGTTAGGGAATCCAACGACATTTTACAAGAATCAGACACTAGATGAGTGGAACATAGTGCCTTTTTCCAGGTTTCCATAAATGGAAGATAAAATATTCACTCCTGCTCTTCACTCTTTATGTTCCAAAGATAAGTTTAAATTCTAAAGGTTAAACCTTTTGGCTTCCAGATTTTAAAAATATTATCATTTTTGTTGTAGAATAAACACATGTAGATGAAGGATACTTAATTTTATGGAACCTGTATGACTTGTTTAGAAAGTTTATATAAGACTTATCATATTTGAAGAACTTAACTTGATAGTTATGGCCATGATATTCTACCAACAAAAAAAGGATATACTGCAAAAGAATTTTTAACAACACTAGAGATTGACATAAGAGATAACCAAGTCAATTCATATTTAGCAAACTCAAACCCCAATTCTAATTAAAACTCTGAGAAATACAAGAAATGTCATAAGAACTTACATTTTTATAGATATGATATTGTCTTTGATTGTAAATGAAAGATGGATTTCTAGACGAGTTAAACATTGATCATCATGAAGTTTAAAATTTAGATAGTGATTTAGGGATGGTTTTAATTTTTTTGCAACCATACAATTTTAAAGAAGCATAATTTGGGTTTTTCTTTCTCTACATTTGATTGTACCATGAGAAGGTAAGATTTTTAAACTTCTTATTAATTCATCGATCTTATTTATTTGAATTGATAATTAAGTTCACATTGGCACCAACAGAAGGACCTAAGTTGTATATTTTTGAGATTTTCACAATTGGTTGACCTATGAAACTTTGCTATGTAATCCTAATTCAGGCTTATGAAGTACATTGTAGTTGACTATGAAGTGTGGCACTGATGTGGTCATTGGTATTTATCTATAATGGGCCAGTGATGTGGGTATTAATAATGGACTTTTTCTATTTAGTTTATGGTTTTACCAATCTTTAGCTTTGGATAAGATAGAGGATGATGTTGCGTCCAAGTCTAATATATATATATATATATATATATATATATATATATATATATATATATATATATATATATATATATATATATAAGGAGTAATAAATGTATATTCGTAGATGTGCAAAAACCTGATGAAAAAGAGTTTGAATATATAGCTGTTGAAGGGCAAAGAACACATGGCTCATTTCTATATTAAAAAACAGGTCATATAATTGTAAAGTTAAAGGACACGGTTCTATGGACAAAAACCCGCTTATTTAATTTAACTATATAGCCTGATTCTCAACTTAAATCGGGTCTTATCACAATCTCCTTTATAGAATCTGATTTTTGTATAATAAAACCCGATTTTTCTAACAAACGTGTCCTATATAACGAGTCTTATGTGGCTTTTTGTAGTAGTGTAAGTTTATCAATTATTCCTTGGTTACAGATATCCTGTTGAACATGAGACTTGGATTGTAATCAATATCATTTGGCGTTCAACTATAGACATTGCAATTTAGATTTCTTGCTCTCAACATATAAGAGGAACATATCCCATCTTAACTGTATATGCCTCTTGCATAGTTCATACCACACCTGATTATGAATTTTATAATTTTCCGGTTAAGGATCAACATTTGGTCACATCAAAGCATAGCATTCCTTACATTGAAGTCCCACTATGTATCTTAGGTGTTAAGGATACAAGGATAGTAACTTTTATCATGTGTCACACTTCATTCGGCGGAATAAGCTCCAAGGTTGTGACATAAACATTGGGTCACAGTTAAAATACACATAATGAATTGTACAAAAACTTCAAAATTATTAAATACTTCCATTAATCTGGGTTCTAAACTTACATCGTTTCGAACTATGAAAATACAATTGTACACAAACAAGTTCGGTAAAATGTAAATCAAATAAAATACTGCAGGTCTGAATGTATAGGACAACAAAAGGCATAAAAATACCTTTCCATTATATGCAAGCTATAAAATATAGTTTCTAGGTCTGTGAGAGTACATGCTTTTAAAATACGCCAACAAAAATTGTTGGTGAGTTCCATAGGATTTGACTTTGCGTACTTTTATTACCAAAAGTACATTTTATATAATTAAGTTTGGATATCAAAGTACGTAAGTACTTCTTTGACTCAAAAGTATAAAGATAAACCATTACACACCTGTAATCCCATACAAGTAAAAACATTTATTTATATAATTAACTTAGTAAACATAAGCTTATAAACAACAGAAAATAATGTCATAATATTTATTAAGTATTATTTACTTAATTTATAAACCAACACTTATCAATTTGACCAATAACGTTCCTTCCTCTTATAATCCTATTTCAACTTGTATGAGCATCCAAACTACAAATAAATACAATTTCAATTCTATACGTGTATAAAAACAAACTCTAGGGTCTATAGTGATCTTATAATCAAACTACGGATGCACAAACCTCTGAAATAGGATCGTAAACATCACCAGTGTCATAAAATAATGAGAGATTAAACAATAACTTCCTTTTCCATTCTTCAGAAGTAGGTTGTTGCTAGCTACCATAGACGAGGTTGTTAACACATATATCTCTATAAGAAAGGTTACTTATTCCTTGCGGATTACCAATTATAACAGTGATGGTTTTACTAAGTTTTATATCCTTAGTGGATTAAAAGTTCATCTCAGATAGGGAATCCCGAGTTTAAAATTTCAAATAATGAGTGTGTGCATTTAGTCTTGCACTTTAGTTAAAAGTTTATTAGATTCTTTATTTGTTCAAATCATTCAAAATGGACAATTAAGTATTAAAACATGAGTTACAGTGTCTACCAAACTTAGCATTTATAATTTATAAATAATTTTCCTAACAAAAACAAGGCGCCATAACGAAGGTGTTTTGACCAAAACCAGATTTCAACCAACGCAAAATCAACCAAATATAGAGCAATCATAACATATATGAAAAAAATGAAATACTATGGCAAGCAAATATAACATTTCTTTTTTACGTTCCTTCGACATATATATATATATATATATATATATATATATATATATATATATATATATATATATGTGTGTGTGTGTGTGTGTGTGTGTGTCACACCCCAAAATCGGAACGATGGAAACATTCTGGGGCGGAGGACGTCATGTACAATATCACAACAATGCAAAATAGTAAACAAGCAACAACATCATCCATTGCATTAATAGTATAATTTTACTTACAAGTGTGTTCTTTCATAGTATAAACAACATAATGAATACTCAAAATAAAATAAGAGTCTTGACTGCTCTGTCTTCTCTAAACCTTGTATCGGTACCTGTCTATTTGTGACATGAGAATACAAGTTATTTTGAAAGCGAGTATCAGGTTTAAAGCTGGTGAATTCATAAGTACTTAATGTCGTTATCTATATAAGTATTAATGAAAAGTCTTATAAGTAAAAGTGTAAACATTTGAATTTCCTAGAAAATCCCATATTTCCTACTAGTATAAAAAGGTAGTCTTCTACCAAGTCTAGACTGTTTTGAAAGTAGTCTTCTACCAAGACTTAAGTGAAAGAAAGTAAGCAAGTACGTAGTCTTCTCACGAGACCCGCTGTAAGTAAGTAGTCTTCTCACGAGACCCACTGTATGTAAGTAGTCTTTTCACGAGACCCGCTGTAAGTAAGTAGTCTTCTCACGAGACCCGCTGTAAGTAAGTAATAATATGATTGGTAGTCCCTATTCTACGTTTGGAACTAAAGGTGACTTCTGCAACGAATCGCTAAGTCGAAATCCATATTTATTACCAAATCATATATAAGCCCAAACTATACCTGTAATAGCTTACTAGGGATATATGAACATATACATTTGCTACCTAAAGGTACTGAACTGACTGATCAGAACTATTATGTTTGTATATGTACACATGATATATAAATAAATATTTAAACGACCTTCGGACGGATACCCGATATCCACCAGACCACATCCCAACGAGGAAAAGGAAATAAAGTGGGTTAGCCTTCCTAAGTCCTTTAAACATTACTTATATAACTATACATATACAGACATGCTTTTAACAAGTAAGTGTATCCATGTAAGTGTATCCAAGTAAGTGTATCCATGTAAGTGTATCCATGTAAGTGTATCCATTTAAGTGTATCTCTTCATATAGTATTTAGTACAGACTCATGTATGAACTGACTCTGATGTAATTCCTTGTAATAGGAATAGCAAGTAGTATCTCCTAACTATACCTATAATAGTTACTAGTAATGTACAAGTATCAATGAAGGTATACCTTTGCTAGCCAAAGGTACTGAACTGACTAAGGGTACTTTTATGTCTATATATGAATACATGATATATAACTAATAGTTAAACGACCTTCGGACGGATAACTGATACCCTAAAGCCACATCCCAACGAGGAAAAGGAAATAAGGCGAGCTAGCCTTCCTAAGTCCTTCAAATATTACTTATATAACTATACATATATAGTCATGCTTTTAACAATTTAAAAGTATAAAAGAAGCTTTGTAAAACATTTAAGGGTTTTGAACAATAAATAAATAATAATGACTTGATGTCATTCTATAAAGCATTTCAAAAGTAATTCCTTTGATAACAAAGTATAACAGAGTTTGGAAGAAAACATACAGAAAGTAGTATAGTTTAATAAAAAGTTGTTAAATAAGTAAAACGTTTTGGAAAGCCATTTAAAGTGATCAGTTTGATAAAACACCTAAAAGTGTAGTAAATCCATTTGTATGCTGGTTATTAATCACATGTGATTGATATAATAACTAGCATGATTTAACTTGTATCCCCCCCCATAAAAGCATTTAGAAACATTTAAAAAATGGATGAAAGGGTATGAACTCACCTGTAGATGGTGGTTTGGATGAAATGAATGATGTAGGGTTGCTAGGTGTCAGGTGAAGACTTGTACACACTCAACGATCCTAGTTAACATATAATCACACATATATGTATCCAATTAGTTTTTAAACTACTAATTGACAAAGTTAAGACACCCTAAGACATGTAAAACACCTTATATAAGTGCTACAAGTCATAAGGATTGCATCTAAGTGCTGTAGGACCTTGCTATTGTGTTTGGGGTTCAAGGGTAAACTCCCTTGGAGTTTACGGTTTTGTGACCATAACCCCCATGGGTTTACGGTCGTAAACACATGGGTGTACGGTAGTAAACTCAGGTTCTTTTGACCATTTGTTGTTTTGAAGCTCTACTAGTCCTTTAGAAGCATTTCTACTTGATGGTCAAGCCTTTGGAAGAGATTAGGGCACCATTTCCCTCCTTTGAGGAGTTTACGGCCCTAAGACCATTTCCTTTTGGGTTTACTATCGTAAACCCATATGGATTATGGTATTTTGATGTTTTCAAGTCCTAAACATATAATGGAATGAGTCTAGACTAGTTTCCAAGGCTTAGGAAGGAATAAGGCACACATTGGCACCCTTTATAGGGTTTACGGTCCAAGAACATCTTGGACCGTAAACACCTTGATCTTGGTGTTCTTGGGTGATTTCTTGGTGTAATGAGGTGTAACAAGCCTTATACTACTGTAGGATAAAAGTACTTACTAGTTAGAAGCTTGAAAAGGTACCAAAAGGCCAAGAACACTTGTGTGTGTTCTTGGTGAAACTTGAAGATCTAACCTTTTGGAACATTTTTACGGATGGAAGTGTGTTAAAACACTAGATTAAGTGATATACCAACTTAAGAGGGTTAGAAACACTTACTAGGTTGAAGATCTAGAAGGAAAATTCGAAGCTACTTGAGAGAGATTTGAGTTTGGATCTTGAAAAGTGAAAAAGTGATTTAAATGGCTAAGTGCCATATATATACTCTTGGGGTTTACGGTCCAAAAGCCATTTGGGCCGTAAACTCCAAATTCTTGGAGTTATGGGACTTTATTGTTGCACAATAAACCGTAATGCATCCTCTCTCCTGTTATCTCCTGAAGTACTAACTTAAAAAGACTCAAACTTAAACCAAAAAGCTTGAAAGTTAGCAGTAACTATTCTGACTCTTACTGAAGTAAGAGGTTGTACATAATAGAAATTTCGGGTTGTCACATCATCCCCCTGTTAGAAGGAATTTCGTCCCGAAATTAGCTTTCTTAGCATTACGACTGGGGTTATGCTCTTCTGATTGGCAGAATTCCCACTCGTAAACTTGGCAACTTTGCCCTTCTGTTCATGATAGGGTTCATACTTGGTCCATCTATCATTACCTCGTGTATATGAGCCATATATAATTAGGATTAATAAGACGTTCGGATGTGCGACTCTGCCCCAGGTCCACAACCCAACGAGGATCAGGAGAAAGGGCGGAAACACACATACTAAGTCTGCGTAATCATAATCATATACCACCCTTGCGTATACACTCAATAGTAATAGGTGGGCTATATTCGTCCATAGCCTCTGTGCTCGACTTGGTCTGCTGGACGAGTGGTATTTCAGGGAGGTTTGCTGAGGTTCCTTCGGAAAGGATTAGAAACATGAGGTACTCTACGCATGAGTACTTTGGAGTTCTAAAGGGACGGTTTCGCTAGAAAGATGATTTCGGAGAAAAAGATTTACGCACTAACCAGGTATCATGAGGATCGAATGGACTCTAGTCGTATGATGAAATCGGAATCACTTGGAAATAAAGGCACTAGATTTAATCATAGCGACGTTATAGAGAAAACACAATAGTGCAACTTTTAATAGAGTTACAGTACTATAGATATACTACAAGACTAATGTTGCGGACTAGGTATACTACAAAAGACAAGTATACGCAGCACAGGGATCCCTTAACTGATGGGACCTCGCAAAAGATAAGACTCTAGTTGCACTAGTTTTAAATAGTTTATGAGTCTGTTACAACGAATGTCGTAGATACTCTAACGTGGGTCCGGAGTAGTCTCTCCTTCGGCGGTGATCATTAGCATCCTTTCGTCTATGCCAACATTCGTTGACTCGGGGCAGTTTCTTTTGTAGTGACCCACCTTGCCACAACCATAGAAAGCTTGGCTCACACCGACGTTGGGCACTTGGTTGATCGGTCTTGCTGGGTTCTTGCAGTAACATATGGTGTTTCCCTTTTTCTTGCAGTTTAAGCATTACATCTCCCGACAAGGTCCATGGTGGTGATAGTGTAACGCCCGTAGATCCAGGCTAGTCAAATTAGAAGCAATAGGGGTCGAAAATGACTTTTCGACAAAAGATTATTTAGAATAAATAATCTTAACCAAGTTGTAGAGTATGTCACAAGGTTTCCGTACATATAAAGAACGCCAAAATCCGAGTTATAACGAAGAAGTTATGACCCATTGAAGTTTCGCGTCGGAACCGGCACGACACCAGGAAGCGTAAATAGTGAATTTACGATAGAATGAGATTTAGCCTAAGCGATCTAAACGAAAGTATTAGAATATGTTAAACTAAGAACATCGATAAAAATAACGCCCAAATCTGACTTCGTATGAAGAAGTTATGATTTTTCGAAGTTTCGGAATAGCAGTGTACAGCCTGAAATTCGAATACTAGATCGAGTGATTTTTAGCCAACACGACCTAAACCAGAATCGAAGATCTCATTGAGAGTAGCATAACGAGAAAAAGATGGGCGAAAACGGATGTCGGATGAAGAAGTTATGAGGATTTAACGGACCAATCGTGTCCCGGCCCATTAATAATATAAAATTTAAAATCGAGCCAAAATTAGCCGACGAAGTCTAAACGAAAGTTGTAGAGTACGTTCCCACCTTCGCGTGGATATAAAGAACGTCGAAAACGGAGGTCGTATGCGAACGTTAAGAATTTTTAAAGTTGAAGTATGAAAATGCGAAGTCTGTTGCAAGGTTGATGACGTGGCTGCATCTGGGCCGCCCATCGCTGATGAAGGAACGCGCTTCGGATCTTGACACGTCGCCCTTCGCTTACGCCCCGCGTCCGAGGTCTGTACGCCCAGCGTACCTTCGTTCTTAATCTTCTGAGTCCGAGTGCGAGCTGGCAACCTTATCCGATGGCTACGCCCCGCGTAGGTCCGAGGTACGCCCAGCGTACCGAGGCCTCGCAGGGCTATAAAAGGAGGCCGAGATTTCTTCATTTTTCACACCAAAATCACTTCTCTCTCTAAAATACTTTCTCTCTCTAGCTCCCAAACCACCCCTAAGCCCTTGATAAAATCTCTAGCTCCCGAGGGAAGCCCCGAGGCTCCCAGAGTCCCAAGAAAAAGAGCCTTTCGGTTTCGAAACGCTGCTCCAATTAAGTTCCGGTTTTCGATAAAATTCGCTGTAAGTGTGCTACGCTTACGCAATTTTTAATATAGCATTCAAATAATTATAGGAATGTTATTAGGTCCTTAAAATAATTATTTGGGCTATTATCATGAGTTATATCGAGTATTATTAACGCTTAATAAAACTCGGACTAATTAATTTGTCACGGTTATCGTTAAACTAAACCTTAGTGGTATCGATACTAGGTTTTATCGAAGGAATATCGTTTTGAGAGTATCGAAGCGCTGTCCGAGTGCTGAGTCACCACCTAATCAAGTGAGTGCATAGTTACTTTCAGCTTACACATAGATATGAAGTATCTTATATAAATTACGTGCTATGTGTGCATATTATCTGAATACTTGCTATCTATGCCAGATGAACGTTTTATACATGTTTTCAATGATTTAAACTGTATATGTATTTTATATCTACGAAAATGTTGGGGTAAAACATGGGTAGATGTATTAGTTGTTGTGTGATAAAATGAAATAATGAGAGGCCTCGTTATAGCTGTTCTTGATGATTTAGTTATCTAGAGGAGTATAGATGACGACCACGGACTATTCTAGACAGTCCAGTGGAACACCAGCAGGCTCGCAACCTGTAGGTGTTTATTTGAACTGTGTGTTTATTCGAACTGTGTGTTCATTCGAACTGTGTGAACTGTATGCTCACCAGGTACACTCCATCCCAATGATAGTCCTTTGACTAAGTCCCTTGTGTTAGATGTTTTAGGGACGTAATGTGAGGATAACGGGAATGGGTAATTAGGTTGATTGTTTGATGTTTAAAAATAATAACTATATTATTGTGGGTTGAAAACCCTATGTGCTCACCAGGTTTCCTAACCTGACCCACTCAGTTTATTTATATCACATGTGTTGATATGAAGTGACATTACACTGAGAGATTTAAAGAGATGTAGATCACTAGTGTAAATAATTGTAAGTTCTGTTTATGCTTATGTTTCTGTATTAACGATGACATCCCAAATGTTTTAAAATGAAATGAATACGTTCCTTCGAAAATGTTTTAATAACGTATTTACCATGTTTTTCTGGGAACAAATTCCGCAACATTTTTATAAAATGAAGTACTCTGATCTTTATAAAGCATAAACAAAAATCGGTCTTTTCTGGCCGTGATTTTGGGGATGTCACAGATAGTTTCATTTGTTGCACTTTGGGAGATTACCCACATAAGGCTTTGCTGGTAATGGGTTAGCAGAGACTATTGTAGGCACCGTAGCAGCATTAACTGTAACTTGTTGTTGTTTCCTTGAGGATTCTTGTGAGGACTCATCTTTCCTCTTGTTCCTGTTGTTGTTTCCTTCTTGTTGATCTTGTACAGAAATTATTATGTTCCGATAGTTTCCGTGGTCAATAAGAGATTGTGCTAGTTCCTTGCCACTATCAAAAGTATCAGGCCTTGATGCTAACACACTTGACTGAATTTGGGGAGTCAGTCCCCAAATATACCTTTCTATTTTCTTGCTCTCAGGAGCAACCATATCTGGGCACAGAATAGCCAGATCACAGAATCTACCCGTATAGGTTGATATATCGGTACCAACCATTTCAAGACTCCAATGTTCATGTTCGAGCTTTTGAATTTCTCCTCGTGGACAGTACTCTCTCATCAGCATGATCTTCAAGTTTTCCCAACTTATCGAATTTGCCACCACTAGAGTCGGTGCCTTAACATGGCCATTCCACCATGTTAAAGCTCTTTCTGAAAAGGTACAAGCAACATACTTGACCTTGCTTTTCTCCCGGCAGGCGCAGATCTCAAAGACTGCTTCTGTCTTTTCTATCCATTGTCTTAGAATCATAACCCCTCCAGTTCCATTAAAATTCAGGGGTTTGGCATTCGTAAAATCTTTATAGGTGCACTCTTGTGGGTGCCCATGACTCTCGTCATGGTTCGAAGGAAATACCCCAATTCCCGAACCAGTAGCACCGTAAGTGTTGATATGTGTTATGATAGCCGCTACAGCCGCCGTGATAGCTGCCTAGAACATAGCAGTATCGTACTGAGGAGGTGGTGGTGGCGGGGGTGGTATTGGTGTTTCGTTATTAGGGTTTCGCCTTGGATTTCTGCGAGGCGGCATCTTTTAACTATACGTTTAAAAGATGACAACACTGATAAGAATCAATGAATAATGAGAGTGACTCATGGACTAACTCTCCATAGTCCAATAACACAATTGAATAGTACGTTTAAATGTGGATCCAGTACTGGAAGGTGAAAGCATTTGGATAATAATTTCCATAAGATTAGGTATCTGTCAAAAATACTGGAATTATAGAAGTCACATGTTCTGGAAAAGTGGCCTAGGAGTAAGCGTTACTTCAACCACTGATGGGAAAGTTTTGACAGGACTACGACCTAATCAAGACCAAATAGGTCTAAGATTTACAACGATTGGAAATTAGACCAGAGTTTTTCATAAACTAGGTTATATCCAAAAGAGAAGTCGATGAGATTCTATCAGCGACGAGAACTACCAGAAAAGTCTTTAGTAGAGTGATCATTCGAAGGGATTGGGTGATCATTCTCTAGCTCCTCTCCGAGCCATTCAACATTTCCGTGGTTAGGGTAGTACGGGTTGTTGTGGGGATGGGATCCAACCATGATATCTATGCGAGAAATGGGATAATAAGAACTAACTAAATAGACGAACTAACTTAGATAATTATAAGATGATCTTTATCAATTGCTTCAATACTTGTTTAGTGCATACCAGTTATATGTAGTTAGGATAGGATAGACCTTTGAATAAGTGACCCTAACCCTAAGCCCCCAACCCAACGAGGACAGGACATAAAGCAAAGATTCACAGATTCTAAGTCTATGACATCCTAGTATATATAACCTTAGTGTATCCGCTAAACAACTATTGACATATTAATAAAAATCAATTTAGTTCTCAAATAAGTAATTACAGTAAGATCAAATACCCTTATGGTATTTCTTTGTCGTTGATTTGGTAAGTTTTTAGACTTGTTACCACATCACAACCATTCTTGGGCATATGCTAATCACTCCTCGGACCAACATAGTTGATCAGGCTATGCCACTCGCAAGATTGACTATCCATCCCTAAGTTTACTTGTGATATTCGACAATCATAATACTTTTGTTCTTGTCATTGTGACACTGGTTTTCGTATGAACGCAGGCACGTATACTTACTTAAATATTTTATTATTTAAAAGTATAAACTCTTAGTCAGAGTGTTTTAATCCTAATGTATTTATAGTTAGTATATCTTTTATGGGTTGATATACTAAATTCACTATAAACAAAGCTCTGATACCAATCTGTCACACCCCAAAACCGAAACGGCGGAAACGTTCTAGGGCGGAGGACGTCATGTACAGTATCACAACAATGCAAAATAGTAAATAAGCAACAACATCATCCATTGCATTAATAGTATATTTTTACTTACAAGTGTGTTCTTCCATAGTATAAACAACATAATGAATAATCAAAATAAAAGACGAGTCATGACTACTCCGTCTTCTCTAAACCTTGTATCGGTACCTGTCTATTTGTAACCTGAGAATACAAGTTATTTTGAAAGCGAGTATCAGCTTTAAAGCTAGTGAATTCATAAGTATTTAATGTCGTTATCTATATAAGTATTAATGAAAAGTCTTATAAGTAAAAGTGTAAACGTTTGAATTTCCTAGAAAATCCCATATTTCCTACTAGTGTAAAAAGGTAGTCTTCTACCAAGACTAGACTGTTTTGAAAGTAGTCTTCTACCAAGACTTAAGTGAAAGAAAGTAAGCAAGTAAGTAGTCTTCTCACGAGACCCGCTGTATGTAAGTAGTCTTCTCACGAGACCCGCTATAAGTAAGTAGTCTTCTCACGAGACCCATTGTAAGTAAGTAATAATATGATTGGTAGTCCCTATTCTACGTTTGGAACTAAAGGTGACTTCCACACCGAATCGCTAGGTCGAAATCCACATATATTACCAAATCATATATAAGCCCAAACTATACCTATAATAGCTCACTAGGGATATATGAACCTATACCTTTGCTACCTAAAGGTACTGAACTGACTGATCAGAACTATTATGTCCGCATATGTACACATGATATATAACTAAATATTCAAAACGACCTTCGTACGGATACCCGATACCCACCAGACCACATCCCAACAAGGAAAAGGAAATAAAGCGGGTTAGCCTTCCTAAGTCCTTTAAACATTACTTGTATAACTATACATATACAAGCATGCTTTTAACAAGGTATCTATGTAAAAGTATCCATGTAAGTGTATCCAAGTAAGTGTATCCATGTAAGTGTATCCAAGTAAGTGTATCCATGTAAGTGAATCTCTTCATATAGCATTTAGTATAGACTCATGTATGAACTGACTCTGGTGTAATTCATTGTAATAGGAATAGCAAGTAGTATCTCCTAACTATACCTATAATAGTTAATAGCAATGTACAAGTATCAACGAAGGTATACCTTTGCTAGCCAAAGGTACTAAACTGACTAAGGGTACTTTTATGTCTATAGATGTATACATGATATATAACTAATAGTTAAACGACCTTCGGACGGATAACTGATACCCTAAAGCCACATCCCAACGAGGAAAAGGAAATAAGGCGAGCTAGCCTTCCTAAGGCCTTCAAACATTACTTATATAACTATACATATATAGTCATGCTTTTAACAATTTAAAAGTATAAAAGAAGCTTTGTAAAACATTTAAGGGTTTTGAACAATAAATAAATAATAATGACTTGATGTCATTCTATGAAGCATTTCAAAAGTAATTCCTTTGATAACAAAGTATAACAGAGTTTGGAAGAAAACATACAGAATGTAGTACAGTTTAATAAAAAGTTGTTAAACAAGTAAAACGTTTTGGAAAGCCATTTGAAGTGATCAGTTTGATAAAACACCTAAAAGTGTAGTAAATCCATCTGTATGCTGGTTATTAATTACATGTGATTGATATAATAACTAGCATGATTTAACTTGTATCCCCCCCCCATAAAAGCATTTAAAAACATTTAAAACATTCATTAAGGGGTATGAACTCACCTGTAGATGGTGGTTTTGATGAACTGAATGATGTAGGGTTGCTAGGTGTCAAGTGAAGACTTGTACACACTCAATGATCCTAGTTAACATATAATCACACATATATGTATCCAATTAGTTTTTAAACTACTAATTGACAAAGTTAAGACATCCTAAGACATGTAAAACACCTTATATAAGTGCTACAAGTCATAAGGATTGCATCTAAGTGATGTAGCACCTTGCTATTGTGTTTGGGGTTCAAGGGTAAACTCCCTTGGAGTTTACGATTTTGTGACCATAACCCCCATGGGTTTACAGCAGTAAACTAATGTTCTTTTGACCATTTGTTGTTTTGAAGCTCTACTAGTCCTTTAGAAGTATTTCTACTTGATGGTTAAGCCTTTGGAAGAGATTAGGGCATCATTCCTTTTGGGTTTACTACCGTAAAACCATATGGATTATGGTATTTTGGTGTTTTCAAGTCCTAAACATATAATGGAATGAGTCTAGACTAGTTTCCAAGGCTTAGGAAGGAATAAGGCACACATTGGCACCCTTTATAGGGTTGATGGTCCAAGAACATCTTGACCGTATACACCTTGATCTTTGTGTTCTTGGGTGATTTCTTGGTGTAATGAATTGTAACAAGCCTTATACTACTCAAGGATAGAAGTACTTACTTGTTAGAAGCTTGAAAAGGTACCAAAAGGCCAAGAACACTAGTGTGTGTTCTTGGTGAAACTTGAAGATCTAACCTTTTGGAACATTTTTACGGATGGAAGTGTGTTAAAACACTAGATTAAGTGATATACCAACTTAAGAGGGTTAGAAACACTTACTAGGTTGAAGATCTAGAAGGAAAATTCGAAGCTACTTGAGAGAGATTTGAGTTTGGATCTTGAAAATTGAAAAAGTGATTTAAATGGCTAAGTACCATATATATACTCTTGGGGTTTACGGTCCAAAAGCCATTTGGGCCGTAAACTCCAAACTCTTGGAGTTATGGGAGTTTATTGTTGCACAATAAATCCTAATGCATCCTCTCTCCTGTTATCTCCTGAAGTACTAACTTAAAAAGACTCAAACTTAAACCAAAAAGCTTGAAAGTTAGCAGTAACTGTTCTGACTCTTATTGAAGTAAGAGGTTGTACAGAATAGAAATTTCGGGTTGTCACAACATATATATATATATATATATATATACATATATATATATATATATATATATATATATATATATATATTCACTATCATCATTTTATATCGTGAACCACACAAATATTGGACAGCATAACGACTGCGTTCTAAACAAGACTAGATTTCAACCAATGTGAAATCAACCAAATATATAACAATTTTAACATATATAAACAAAACCAATACTATAGCAAACAAATATTATATATATATATATATATATATATATATATATATATATATATATATATATTGTAACATTTTAAGTTTTAAACATAACCATATATGTATACTATAATCATTTTTATGTGACAAAACATAAATATGCATATTTACCACCTTTTTGTGTAATATATATATATATATATATATATATATATATATATATATATATAGAGAGAGAGAGAGAGAGAGAGAGAGAGAAAGGTTCACATGTTCTAACTATCTATTATATGGATGTAAGGATGATTATAGACTAATTAATTCAAAAACCTGGATAAGGATATATTGTTAATTTTCTTTTAGACACCTGAAGTAAGTTCCAATATATATGGAAAATGGATTATATGACAAATAAAATCCCTTATAATGACGCCTGCTCCATAACCCCGTTCCTCTCATTTTTCTTTTGTTCGATCTATGTGAACAATCCCCAGTAATCATGAAAACCCAGACAATGAATTGGATAGCAATAGTGTTGTCCTTTTCCATCTTTTACTGATTCCTCTTATAAATTATCTCGTCTCCCACTTGGCTACTTCTTTTGATCCGCTTCTTCACACAACAAAACTCTTGTAACCAATGATGATAGGGTGTCGTCAACAAAGAATCTCAACCCTAAGTATTGTTAATTTGTTTTAGGCTAGTAATTCGAATTGACATCCAATATTGGTGTAAACGTCAGTTTTTATTGTGAACTATGTTTTCCAGATATCAAAACCCAATTTTGATTTCTTAGATTCAATATTTTCACAAAGAGTGAAATGCTAATATTATGTTTGAATCTATCATATGTAATTTTTTTTTTTGTAAAGTTTAGTTTTTTCTTCACTTATTGATTCTTTTGAAAATTCTATCATGCTCACTACTATATTTTCCCGTTTCTCTCTCTATCAACTTTGTAAGGGATTTGTTGAGACTCCCGTTCTTATCATTTGATTTTCTTAATTTTGATTTTAGCTTCGTTTGGGTTTCATTGAAGGAATTTGGATAACAGATAAAGAGAGGGAAATCGAAGATGCTTCTTGAGCTACTTGCTATGTCTGGTGTTAAGAGACTTTTCAAAGACACAATTCGTTGAGTAGGGTCTTCTAATGTTTTTATGAGCAATAAAAAAATTATGTATTTGGTTCTTCATTTGTCACCATATGAATGTTCATTTTTTAGTTTCTTCCAAATTATTGACAAAAGACCCCTACCTTTAGTATCTTTTTTATGTTTCTTCAGTTCATTCTAGAAATTCATGTTGAAATTGGACATCTTGGATAAGAAAACCAAGGAAGAGGCCATGTAGAACATCTATTATCCTAAAAAAAGAGGTGAATCTGCAAAAAGCCTTCATTACTTCTATGTTTTTGTTTTTGAGATTACTTATGTAAAATCTATTTCTCTTTCGTTATGCTTATTTATGTAGTGTGGCTCTATCATAATTATGTGAAGGTGTAGATAAATGAATATATATATTTTTTACTATCACTGTTGACTTTGTTCTTTTTTCTTTATTTTTGTAGAAAATCTTACTACATCTTTCAGTTTCTTACAAAAGTGGTATTACGAGATGAAGTAGGATAAGAAGATGGTGGTGGTGCTCTTGGGTGCAATATTAATGTTGTAGATATTGTATTTGATGCCAATTCTGTATATAACTATTGAGAAGTACAAAAGGAAAAGAGGTTTAAGCGAAAAGTAAGATGGGTGTTGATGATTCTTCCATTAAATGATGAGCGACTCAATTTGTAGTCAATAGTGTGTGGTCAATGTTGCTTTTGAGGTCAATTGTCTTGCAATTTTGGTGAAATAGTTTGTAAAATTCTTGTAGCAAAAGGATGCGGGTTTGTTAGGTTTTCAACAGGTAAGTGTTCTACTATAATGGTTTTGATATATTTTTAATTTTATTATATTATTCTTATTAACATTTTTCAGTAGATAAGTGTCTTGCAGCAAAATTATTAACATTTTGTTATATTTTTCTCAAACGAAACCAGGTCAACGAAATGTTGGAAACCAAATTTTTGTATCATTCACATCGGATGAGAATATATATTCTCAACATGTGAGAAATAGAAACAATATTCATTCAGAACGGATTAGCAATAGATTCGATTTTGAAAATCTAGGGTTTTGGGTATGAATTATTTTTTAATTGTTTAAATGGATAATAGATATCTCCCTTCCCAAAATTTTGAAATTTAGGGGATAAAGGGATTAGGTTAAATTATCTATTTAATTTAATGGATAATCCTTATGATATTTAATAATTTAAATTAATTGTTTAGATTTGGATAGTTATTAAATCAAGGTTTTTAACATTTAGGATCTTAAATTAAAAAGTATTAATTTCGAAAAATTAAAATTAGATTAAAAACCCTAGTATTTTGAAATGTTTAAAATACACCCTTATACTATATATATATATATATATATATATATATATATATATATATATATATATATATAATTAAAAGTTTAATATCATATATGTATAAGAAAATTCAATCTTACCGTTAGTAGGCATCATTCACGAAGTTGGCCTATAAGGTGTGTTTAAGGAAGCGGCGTATAAAATGACCGCCATTGGGGGTACACTCTTACCCACCACATTATTGACTAGTGTAGGGTCGTTAGCCGAACGGGTAGGATTGGACATTAAACTCTTATTAATAAGTATAATGATCTATATAAAGTAACTACATGTTTTTATAAAATTCTCAATCTTAGTTTAGGAAAATGTGAATTTGATGCTAATCCATGAAATTGCACATTGCACTTTGTCAAGTCGTTAGTGGAGCATGTGTGGTTAACTGAAACACTAACTGGGACTAACAAAGAGCGGCAATGGGTAGCTCGTAAATTATCATAGATCAATGGAGCATGTGTGGATAACCGACACATTAATTAGGTGGTAAATGACATCCAGAGTACCAAGCTAATTTGCATGGTTATTCACACTTTGTTTGTGTTCCTCGGTATGCTAGTCACAAACTTGAAGGGCATAATCGAGATTAAACATGCCATTGAAGTGCTAATTGAATCTCAAAAGATCTTTGAATTTCATTTAATAAAACTGAAGTTATTTAAATTTCGTTTTTCGTGGTGGAATTGGTAAATCGTCATTTACGTACCTTCTATTAATTTACAACTGGATTACATCATCCCTTTTCTGAATTGTGAATTATTATGTTGAGTCCTAGCCTTAATATTTCATTTTGGTGTTATATTAAAGATTTCCTATCTAATCAAAAACGGGTTTTTTCTCTTTTTCAGATGTATGGCTCAAACAACGTTTCTGGCTCAAACTTCTCCAACAACAACTCCTCAAACCTACTCTCGCTCTTAAACATTTGAGGTAGGGTCACATTTGATGGATCCAATTATAATTATTGGATCAGAAATATCAGAATGGTCCTGTGTTATGAAGATAAGGAACATATTCTTGACAAGGAACTCATCAAGATAGATGAAACCGCTGCTACTCCTGAAAAATGGCTAAGTATAAGGCCAAATGCAAGGAATTTGTCGTGCATTATGGTATCCAATATAACTCCCGAGCTGCAACAGTTCGATGAGGACTTTTGGCCATACGAGATTTGCCAAGACTTGATGGAAAAGTACCATCAAAGAGCACATCAAGAGAGGTATGAAATAGTCACCTCATTCATAGCAACCAAGATGAAGGATGGAGAGTCCATCACGACCCACCTACAAAGGATGCAGAGGTATGTGGATCGATTGCTCAAGTTAAATGTCAATTTTGATGAAGAGTTGGTTATATACATAGTCTTGCACTCTTTGCATCCCTACTATGATCAGTTCAAGATGACTTATCATCTGAGCAAGGAGGAAGCCACATTGAGCAAACTTCAAGGTTTGTTATAAACTACTAAAAGTGGAGTGAAAGGAAAAAGTGTCGAATCCACTCCTGCTGCTACCCCAGTCCTGGCTATTGTACATGGAAAGGGGAAAAAGAAGAAAGCTCCCTTAAATAACTGGATACAAGATATGGTTTTTGTTGGGTTATGGGCAAAACATCAATCTTTGGTGCACATGCAAACCCTAAAGCCATGGATCTAGGTTTTTCTAATTTTACATGGAATAATCATCCAAAGCTTGTAAACCCTAATTCTAGCATACCAAAATCGAGATCTACATCTAATAAAAATGTTAGAATGTTACCTTTCAATTGAAGATTGAAGATCCTTGCCTTGAGAGCTTAGTATCACAAATGTAATACCTCTAATCGATCACAAACACCACAAGCAATTAGAGAATGTTAGAGAGAGGGGAGGAGGGATACTAAAATCGGCTCTAAGATTCTTAGGGTTCAAGCGGCCGAAATTAGATGCCCACGGGGTCTTTATATAGGTGAGGAATTAGAGTTTGAGTCAAAGACCTTATCTGGTTGCTTAAGCTCTAAGCAGCCCATAAGAATCTTCCAGAACCCTAGCCCTTGGAAGAAATCCTTATGGGCTCCCATAAGATTTCGTCCAACCCTTTCTAAAGGGATCCTCAGCCCATTATGCAATTATCTTATAATTACAACTTCAGTCCCCTTAACTCAATTAACCACTTTTGACCACAAAATTAATTCTAAATTAATTCTTGACTAATATTATTTAAATAACTTGATTTCTCCTTTAATATATTATTCATATAATATATTAATAAACCATAATAACCTGTTTCTCCATTATTCAACCAATCAAGTTGCTTTGGTGAAGGCAATCCAAAAGGACCATGCTACAATTGGGTCAAGTACATACCAAATATAGTTATGGGCTTAGACACCTAATCAGTCTCCCACTTGGATAAGTCTAATAACTATAAATGCAAGTACAACTTCAAAATCCGATTAGCAATCGTAGCTCTCAAAAGCCGTTGTCGAACTCCAACACGTCCTTTAGATAAGGGATCGTATAGTCCTACATTCTCAAGATATCGTGTGGACAATTACATGGAACACAATCATACTTATTATCCAGAAGTTTGTTTCTCGATCTCTGATCTGTCTGACATAGAACTTAATTGAACACATCAATTTAGTCCTGATCGGGCCCAACACATAAGTCAAACCAAATCATCGAGGGGCCTAAGATATTGCTTTTAACCTTGTGGGTTAAAAGGAATAGATAAACTTCGACTTATATGCTTGTAATTAATATTTACTCATCAAATCGTACACAACAATACGTTTTATAACACCAAATTGCTGATGCGCTTATGCATTATCAATGCACAACCAACTCGTAAACAACAACTCATACATCTAGGTTTAAAGACTATCTCATATTATCATCTCACAATCACTTGTGATTAAATTCCATGAAGTAATTCATGTGAGCTTGGGTTAATCCAACACTAAAATCTTATTTCAGGAGCACTCATGAACATTATAGCAAACCTTTGCTATGTCTAAACACTTAGACAATCTACAAGCCAATTCATGACAATATCCTTTCATACCTACTTCCAACGTATGATCGACTGTGGATAGTTTAAATAATCTTATTATTTAGGATGTCAAAACATTCAAAGTGAAACAATAGTAAATATTAACACAAGACAATAACATAAGTAATACTCCTTTATTTAACCATCAAATCTTAATTACAATTTATCTATTACAAGTTTCTAAAATCTATCTAATCACTAAAACTAATATCGTCCTTCCGCCCAATGCTCTTAGCGTGGTGTAAGTGCTTAACCCTAACCAGTCTCTTTGTAAGGGGATATTCTGGATTATCCTCTGACGATACGCTCATCACTATGAGGAGTTTCACTTCTACCCGATGTCTAATGAAATTATATTTTCTGCCAGTGTGCCTGTATCTACCATGATCCCTTGGTTCCTTGATTAAGACAACTGCACCTTCGTTATCACAGAAATCTCCATAGCCTCCTTTACGGCCGGTACAACTCCAAGGTCTCCGAGGAATTTCTTCACCCATATTGGCTCCTTTGACGCTTCGCTTGCTGCTATGTACTCTGATTCGCACATTGAATCAGCTACAGCTTTCTGCTTAGAACTTGTCCAAGTCACTGCTCCTTCATTCAGGATAAAGACCCAGCCCGACTGAGAGCGGAAATTATCTTGGTCGCTCTGAAAACTGGCGTCACTATACTCTCGCACTCTCAAGTCATCATTCCCACCGAGGATAAGAAACCATTCCTTAGTCCTTTGTAGGTACTTGATAATGTTCTTTACTGTGGTCCAATGTACTCTACCAGGGTTCCCTTGATATTTACTGACTATGCTAAGAGCAAACGCCACATCCGGGCGAGTACAAGTCATAAAATACATGATCGAGCCAACATCGGAAATGTAAGGTACTTGGTTCATATCTACTATCTCGAATTCGGTAATCGGGCTTTGAGTCTTACTCAACTTGGTATTGCTTTGGATTGGTAACTCCCTTTCTTGGAGTTCTCCATGCTAAAACATTTCAACACTTTATCCAAGTAAGTACTTTGACTAAGTCCTATTAGTCTTTTACTCCTATTTCTCAATATTCGTATCCCAAGAATATAAGCAGCTTCTCTAAGGTCCTTCAAAGCGAAGCACTTCCCAAGCCATGACTTAACCTCCTTCAGGGTTGGGACGTCATTTCCTATGAGCAGAATGTCATCCACAAACAAAACAAGAGAGCTAAATACACTCCCACTGGCTTTGACATATACACATGACTCATCCTCTCTTCTTGAAAAACCTTTTAACATTCGGTTTCCCAGGTATGATATTTTGTTCTTTTATTTTTGGGTGTTGGGGGGGAGACTCGGCGAGTTGGCATCTAGACTCACCGAGTATGGTCGCGGATTCGTATGCGAGTACACATCTGGACTCGGCGAGTTCATGGGTGGACTCGGCGAGTCCAAGTTGTTTAATGAAACCCTAGTTTCTAGTGTTTGAGACCTATTTAAAGGGTCTTAGGGCCGTCATTCGCGACTACCAACCCCCAGAGTGAAACCCTAAGAGATCTAGAACGTTTGTGAGGAAGGAGAGGCCAATCTTGATCCTTTTGTGGGTGTTTTTGCAAGAAGGAAGTGTTCAAGGCAAGAGGAGGCTGAAGAAGGTGTGATTTTGGTGGTCTTTGAGCTCATAGAGACTGTATTGAGGTATTATTCTCGGACCTTCTTCAGTTTTTGGTGTTGATTCTTAGTGTTAGGGTTTTCTAACCCTTTTAGAGGTTGATTAAGTGGAGCATTTGGTCCCTTCTCGAGTTTGTGTTCTGGATCTGGACCCAAAGAGGTCCAGAGACCTTAACCCTTGGAGCTTTATGAGTCATTTTGGGAGTCTTGAGCTTGGAATGTCATTTTTGGGGCTAAATCACCATTTTGGACCACTTAGATGTTATGTGTGTGTCAAGGTCCAAACTTTACGTGACTATCATGCTTGGGGAGACTAGATCAATGATTGTATGGAATAGATCTGACCTTAGAAGTTGTTTTGAGTTGGTGCATGGCATGAACTCGCCGAGTCCGAAGAATAGACTCGGTGAGTAGTATGAAGGTTTCCCGTTAATCACTCAGTGAGTGGACTTGTCGATTTGGGGGAAATGACTCGGTGAGTCAGGGAGAGTCAGGGGTCTGAGTTCAAGTTGGAACTTGCCGAGTTGTTCTTGAGACTCGGCGAGTTGAGTCGGGGTGGCCCCGCGATTCATGCTAGGTGGAACTCTTCAAGCCAGGGGGAGTACTTGATGTGCAAGGAGAGGATCTAAGAGAGTTAGTGGACACGTGTAAACTCACCGAGTCGCCCTAGTGCACTCGAAGAGTCGGGTCAAAGTTTGACCGTTGATCTTGTTGGCTTTTAGGGTTGAGTATAGTTGTATTTATGAGAGTCTTATTTTGTGTGATTAGGCGGAGGCTAGATCACACTTCTTCGGAGTCAGATATTTACCGAGACATCGAGGTGAGTCTTCTCACTATACTTTACTTGGAGTGGTACTATGTGATGACCAGAGGGTCTTATGTGTTATGTATGAGATTATGTGCTATGTGATATTTGTATGTTGTATGATGATATAGACCGGACCGGAGGGTCCAACGAGCTATGACCGGACCAGAGGGTCCAACGAGCTACGGGACCGGAGGGTCCCGCTGAGACACATCGACCGGAGGGTCGTATTATAGCCTCGAGTGGCGTATGTGCTGTATGTGGTATTTTGGGGAACTCACTAAGCATTTATGCTTACAGATGTTGTGTTATGTGTTTCGGGTACTACTGATGAGCACGGGAAGGCGCCGGTATGATTCGTACAGACGCATTGGAGTTCTTGTAGAGATTCTAGGAAGATGTTTTGTGACAGTAACATTTGATATAATGTGTTTGACATTATTTTATGAATGAATGAATGTTTTAAAAATGAAAAATTATTTTGAAAATTCTCGTTGTTACAAGTTGGTATCAGAGCCTTGGTTTGAAGGATTCGGATGCATCTTCGGGCGCATCTGAACTCAAACTGAGGAATTGAGGAAAATTTTAATAATGAAGTAAATTTTTTTTGAAAAGAGTAAAGATAGTTTTGAGAAAAACATAGCAGAGCCGTGTGTACGATCATCCAGCGCCCGAACGACGAATTCCCAAAAAGTACCCTTACATTATGTGTTATGAGATATGTTACATTATGCATGCTAGAGTAGGCTAGGTATACATGTTAGGACTAGAGTTGCCTGATTTGTGATGCCTTAGCCTAGGAGATTTCTGCTGCTGAGATGCTTTGAGGGTGAGTAGATGGCAGTTAGGAGCTCATGAGAATAGAGTACTTGTAATCCAAGATCCAAGGAGGAGGACTTGAGGTGAATGCTGATGCGGTGTGGTCAGTAGTATTGGGCCCGTACTACTGAAGACACCGAATCAGTGGGCATTTCAAGTAAGAATCTTTTGGGCAACAGAGGACAAGTAGGGTTGCATCATCGAGTATGAGTATGTTCGATCAAGTCTCTGATAATTTTTGTTGTATTTCAGAGGTATCATGGTTGGGACTCCACACACACCTGAGAGCAGTGGTGTCAGCAACGAGGAGGTCCGTCGATTGATTCATGAGGAGGTGGCTGCTGCCATCCGGGATGAGATTCCCGAGATGTTTGGGGACATCAAGACCACGTTGATTGAGACTTTTGATGAGCGGTACGCAGCGTTGACTGAGGCTGCTACAGCTGCAGCTACTGCTGCTGTTGTTGCTACCAGACCTCAGGGAGGTGACTCGTTGTTGTTCCGGGAGTTCAGCAACACGAAGACACTAGAGTTCGACGGGACACAGGACCCGATTGCTGCTATGAGATGGATTTCTGACATCGAGGGATGTTTCTATACGTGTTCTTGTCCAGAGCACTTGAGGGTTCGGTTCTCCTTGAACCAGCTCCGCCTGGGAGCGAAGGATTGGTGGAAGTTCGTGACGGCGAACTTCACTTTGGCTGAGATTTCTGAGGTGACCTGGGAGAGGTTCACCGCTATGTTTAGAGAGGAGTATGTTCCCCCGGTGGAGAGGGAACGGTTGATTCAGGAGTTCTTGACCCTCAAGCAGGGTACTGATTCTGTGGTAGTGATCACCAGGAAGTTTCACGAGCGGGCGATGTTTTGCCCTAAGCAGGTGTCTTCTGAGCAGGCTCGTATGAGCCGTTATCTGAGTGTTCTGAGGAGAGATATTCGGGAGTTCGTGGCGAACTCGACTTACCGAACATTTGCTGAGCTCCATGCAAATGCCCGGGAGAGGGAGATTGAGTTGGAGACTCAGGCCAGGGAGGAGGCCGAGTCTCAGAGGGTAGATCGGCGGCCGGCTTAGTCTCAGCCGATAGCCAAGCGGGCTAGACTCGCTGATTCGAAATCTGGGGGCGCGAAGGGTCGCACTTGTGGGAAGTGCGGTAAGAGTCACGAGGGGTCGTGCAGGGCGGTGGTGTGCTACAAGTGTAGGAAGGAGGGGCATATCGCGAGGGATTGCCCCAAGGGATTTTCGGTTTGCTTTCATTGCAACCAGACCCGCCATCGGAAGGCCAAGTGCCCGCAGCTTCATCAGGGATCAACACAGGGATCTGCGCCTGCTGCTAGGGCTACCGAGGTTCGGCCAGTGAAGGCCGTGGCCCCGAAGGCTCGTGGGAGGGCATTTCAATTGACCGCGGAGGAGGTCCGCGCGGCGCCCGATGTTGTGGCCGCTATGTATTTTCTTTTCATCTTTTGTTTGAGTTGAGTTTTATGCTTATATGATGATATGCATAGGTACTTTTCTTGTGAGTTATGTGCCTACATTGGTATTATTTGACTCGGGTGTGAGTCGATCGTTTGTTTCCGTAGCATTTAGTCGACATATTAGTGTTTATCGAGAGGCGTTGGATCGGCCTCTGTGAGTTTCCATAGCTGATGAGCGAGCAGTGTATGCTTCAGATGTGATTCGAGGATGTGTCCTTGAGATCTTCGGTGTGGAGTTCCCGATAGATCTGGTTCCGATCGCGATGGGGGATGTGTGTGTTATAGTGGGTATGGATTGGATGAGCCGATATGGAGCTGTGATAGACTGCGAGCATCAATTGGTGATGATTCGAGACCCTAGTGGGGGAGTTCTTACGGTGTACGGTGAGGGTACACGTACGGGGTCAACATTTTGTTCGGCCGTCAGAGCGAGACAGAGTCTACAGCAGGGTTGTAGGGGTTTTGTGGCATATATGATAGATGCGAGGGTTAATTCAGAGAGACCGAAGTCAGTTGATGAGGTCCCGATAGTGTGTGAGTTTCTGGATGTGTTTCCAGAGGAGTTGTCGGGTGTGCCTCCGGAGAGGTAGGTAGAGTTCGGTATTGAGTTGGTTCTGGGAGCTGCGCCTATCGCCAAGGCACCTTATCGCCTTGCGCCTCTGGAGATGCAGGAGTTATCCTCGCAGCTTCAGGAGCTGCTGGGGAAGGGGTTTATCAAGACGAGTAGTTCGCCGTGGGGGGCGCCTATTCTTTTTGTCAAGAAGAAGGATGGTTCACTCCGGATGTGCATTGATTATCGTGAGTTGAACAAGATAACGGTCAAGAACCGTTACCCATTGCCGAGGATTGATGATTTGTTCGATCAGTTGCAGGGAACATCTTGGTTCTCCAAGATCGATTTGAGGTCTAGTTATCATCAGGTGAGGGTGCGAGAGGAGGACATCTAGAAGACAGCATTCCGGACTCGTTATGGGCATTACGAGTTCGTGGTGATGCCTTTCGGACTCACTAACGCACCGGCGGTGTTCATGGATCTCATGAACAGAGTGTGCAGACCGATGTTGGATCGCTCAGTGATCGTGTTCGTCGACGACATATTGGTGTATTTGAGGTCCAGAGAACAGCATGAGGATCATTTGAGGGAGATCCTCGGAATTCTGAGATCGGAGAGGCTTTATGCCAAATTCTCCAAATGTGAGTTCTGGTTACGAGAGGTTCAGTTTTTGGGGCATCTCGTTAACCAGAAGGGGATATTGGTCGATCTGGCCAAGATCGAGGAGGTCATGAGGTGGGAGGTGCCGAGATCAGGAGCTTTCTGGGTTTGGCCGGCTATTATCGGAGATTTATTAAGTATTTCTCCAAGATCGCCGTGCCACTCACCAAGTTGACCCGGAAGGGTGTTGCGTTTTCTTGGGGACCGGAGCAGCAGACCTCGTTCGAGACACTTCGACAGGAATTATGCGAAGCCCCAGTGTTAGCCCTTTCGGAAGGGATGGAGGATTTTGTGGTATATTGTGATGCATTGATATCCGGGTTGGGAGCGGTGCTTATGCAGAGGGGGTATATGATAGCATATGCATCGAGGAAGCTTAAGCCTCATGAGTCGAGATATCCCACTCATGATTTGGAGCTGGGAGCGGTAGTGTTCGCTCTCAAGATCTGGCGACATTATCTGTATGGGGTTCGGTGTACGATATACACGGACCACAAGAGCTTGAAGCATTTGATGGATCAGCCCAACCTGAATATGCGCCACAGGAGGTGGTTGGACGTGGTCAAGGACTATGATTGTGAGATCCTGTACCACCCGGGCAAGGCTAATGTTGTAGCTGATGCACTGAGCCGTAGGGCGGAGGGCGCCCCAATACGAGGTGTTTGTTTGAGATTGACAGTGATGACCCCGATGTTGGATGCTATTCGTGGGGCCTAGGCTGAGGCTGTGAAACCAGAAAGCCAGAAGAAAGAGCGAGTCGTTGGGCTGGTATCGGAATTTATTACTGATAGGTGGGGGCTTGTGACATTTCAGGGTCGGATATGGGTACCGTCCGTGGGCAGAACACGTACCATTTTGATGGAAGAGGCTCATCGATCGAAATTATCGATCCATCCCGGGGCCACTAAGATGTATTTGGACCTGAAAAAGGAATATTGGTGGCCCTGTATGAAGAGGGATGTCGCATGGTTTGTAAAGAGATGCTTGACCTGTCGCAGGGTGAAGGCCGAGCACTAGCGTGCACATGATAAGCTGCAGCCATTAGAGATTCCCAAGTGGAAATGGGAACAGATTACCATGGATTTCATCACCAAATTGCCAAGGACCGCGAGGGGTGTTGATGCAATTTGGGTGATTGTGGACAGATTGATGAAGAGTGCTCACTTCCTGGACATCAATGAGAGCTCTTCTGCGGAGAAGTTGGCAGAGATGTACGTGAGAGAGGTGGTATCGCGTCATGGAGTGCCGATCTCGATTGTCTCAGATCGAGATGTACGTTTGACTTCCAGATTCTGGAAGAAGTTTCATGAGGAATTGGGTACGAGACTGCATTTTGTACCACATACCACCTCTGATGGGCAGAGTGAGCGGAAGATTCAGACGCTCGAGGACATGCTCCGGGCATCTGTGTTGGATTTTGGCAGGAGTTGGGACACGTATTTGCCCTTGGCGGAGTTTTCTTATAATAACAATCATCATTCGAGCATTGGCATGCCGCCCTTTGAGCTGTTGTATGGGAGAAGGTGTTGAACCCCTATTTGCTGGGGAGAAGTAGGGCAGCATGTGATGGGCAGCACCGAGATTGTGCTTCAGACGACGGAGCAGATCCAACAGGTCAGACAGAGGTTGTTGACCGCTCAGAGTCTTCAGAAGAGTTATGCGGACAGACGCCGGTCCGAGCTCGAGTTTCAGGTCGGCGACTTTGTGCTCCTGAAGGTCTCTCCTTGGAAGGGAGTGATCCGATTCAGGAAGAGGGGTAAATTGGGACCCCGATATATTGGTCCTTTCAGGGTGATCGCGAGGGTAGGCAGGGTAGCCTATCATTTGGAGTTGCCAGTAGAGTTGGGGCAGATTCATGACACTTTCCACGTGTCACAGTTGCAAAAGTGTATAGCCGATGAGTCGACAGTGGTGCCATTAGGGGATATTCAGGTGGATGCGAGCCTGAATTATGCTGAGAGACCAGTGGCGATCAGGGATCGGAAGATCAAGGTTTTGAGGAACAAGGAAGTACCTCTGGTGCAGGTCCAGTGGTAGCATCAAAAAGGGTCAGAGTTGACTTGGGAACCGGAGCGCGAGATACGGAAGAAGCATCCGGAGTTGTTTGCAGAATGAGACTTCGAGGGCAAAGTCTGATTCTAGTGGGGGAGAATTGTAACATTCGGTTTCCCAGGTATGATATATTGTTCTTTTATTTTTGGGTGTTGGGGGGGGAGACTCGGCAAGTTGGCGTCTAGACTCGCCGAGTATGGTAGCAGATTCGTATGCAAGTTCACAGCTGGACTCGGCGAGTTCATGGGTGGACTCGGCGAGTCCATGCTGTTTAATGAAACCCTAATTTCCAGGGTTTGAGACCTATTTCAAGGGTCTTAGGGCCGTCATTTGCGGCCACCAACCCCCAGAGTGAAACCCTAAGAGATCTAGAGCGTTTATGAGGAAGGAGAGGCCAATCTTGATCCTTTTGTGGGTGTTTTTGCAAGAAGGAAGTGTTCAAGGCAAGAGGAGGCTGAAGGAGATGTGATTTTGGTGGTATTTGAGCTTATAGAGACTGTATTGAGGTATTATTCTCAGACTTTCTTCAGTTTTTGGTGTTGATTCTTAGTGTTAGGGTTTTCTAACCCTTTTAGAGGTTGATTAAGTGGAGCATTTGGTCCCTTCTCGAGTTTGTGTTCTGGATCTGGACCCAAAGAGGTCCAGAGACCTTAACCCTTGGAGCTTTATGAGTCATTTTGGGAGTCTTGAGCTTGGAATGTCATTTTTGGGGCTAAATCACCATTTTTGACCATTTAGATGTTATGTGTGCGTCAAGGTCCGAACTTTACGTGACTATCATGCTTAGGGAGACCAGATCTATGATTGTATGGAATAGATCTGACCTCAGAAGTTGTTTTGAGTTGGTGCATGGCATGAACTCGGCGAGTCCGAAGAACAGACTCGGCGAGTAGTATGAAGGTTGCCCGTTAATCACTCAGTGAGTGGACTTGTCGATTTGGGGGAAATGACTCGGTGAGTCAGGGAGAGTCAGGGGTCTGAGTTCAAGTTGGAACTCGCCGAGTTGTTCTTGAGACTCGGCGAGTTGAGTCGGGGTGGCCCCGCGATTCATGCCAGGTGGAACTCGTCGAGCCAGGGGGAGTACTCGACGTACCAAGAGAGGATCTAAGAGAGTCAGTGGACACGTGTAGACTCACCGAGTCGCCCTAGTGCACTCGACGAGTCGGGTCAAAGTTTGACGTTTAACCTTCTTGGCTTTTAGGGTTGAGTACAGTTGTATTTATGAGAGTATTATTTTGTGTGATTAGGTGGAGGCTAGATCACACTTCTTCCGAGTCAGATATTTACCGAGACATCGAGGTGAGTCTTCTCACTATACGTTACCTGGAGTGGTACTATGCGATGACCAGAGGTCTTATGTGTTATGTATGAGATTATGTGTTATGTGATATTTGTATGTTGTATGATGATATAGACTGGACTGGAGGGTCCAACGAGCTATGACCGGACCAAAAGGTCCAACGAGCTACGGGACTGGAGGGTCCCGCTGAGACACATCGACCGGAGGGTCGTATTATAGCCTCGAGTGGCGTATGTGCTGTATGTGGTATTTTGGGGAACTCACTTAGAATTTATGCTTACATATGTTGTGTTATGTGTTTCAGGTACTAGTGATGATCGCGGGAAGGTGCCAGTATGATTCGTACACACACGCATTGGAGTTCTTGTAGAGATTTTGGGAAGATGTTTTGTGACAATAACATTTGATACAATGTGTTTGACATTATTTTATGAATGAATGAATGTTTTAAAAATGCAAAATTATTTTGAAAATTCTCGTTGTTACAAAACCAAACTCTTTGACTTTCTCATCGAAACAAAGAGTCCATCTGCGAGATGCTTGTTTCAATCTATAGATGGATTTCTCAAGCTTACACACTCTATTAGGGTACTTTGCATCGACAAAACCCTCTAGCTGACTCATGTAAGCATCTTCAGCCAACATCCCATTAAGGAAAGCGGTTTTGACATCCATCTACCATATTTCATAATCATGAAGCGCAGCTGTGGCTAGCATAACCATTATAGACTTAATATTCGCTACTGGTGAGAAGGTCTTATCATAGTCAACTCCAGGAGCTTGAGTAAAGCCCTTCGCAACCAATCGTGCCTCATTTGTGTGTACTTTCCCATCTCTGTTGGTCTTCTTCTTGAAAATCCACTTGTACCCGCCCATCTTACGACCTGGCACATTCTCAACCAAGTTCCAAACTTGATTGTCATACATGGACTGAATCTCGCTATCCATAGCCTCTTTCCATTTTGCAGACTCCAGGCATGCTATGGCTTCCTTGTAGTTGTTAGGTTCATCCAAATTAATTAGTGTACTATCACTAATAAACGTATCACCTTCACTTGTTATATGAAAACCATACA